>NW_012148508.1:2873051-2879124 GCF_000956105.1 Propithecus coquereli
TTCCAAGGGAAAATTTTTATACATATCCAATAATTTCATGAGAGGGACACTTATTATCACAAACAAAATTTTAATTTTGTGGTATTTCTTTTGAATTGTTTAATACTGGAGTGGCAGAAAAGTCATTTCTATGAAATTATCACAATTCCACAAAGAAAAAAATGTCATTCAATCCTAAACATAATTATTCAAATGAGGCTTTCTTCCTACATCATTTTGTAGATCTTTAATTTCAAATTAAATTTCAAAATAAGTTACAAACTAAAATTAATTGTAAATTTTATTTTGGTTCTTAAACAACTGAGTTATAGGCTGTTATCATCTCTTACAAAAGTGTCTTGAACTTGACGAAGCTTATGTTGAGAGATAAGTTTATATTTTTTATTTTATATTTTAATTTCATTTTTCCATGAACTCTTTGAAGTCCCCTCCATATAGATACAGTATGTTTTCTATTTATTTACAAATGAATAGGCAAGGTGAGATTTTTATACTAATGAAAGTAGTTTAATGTTCATATATAATATAAAGCAGAATATGTTAACCACAACACACTTTTACAGGTAATATGTTTCACAATGCAGAGGAGAAAGTAATGGATTCATTTTTAAGAGTCAAATAAAATTTCAAGGGGAAAAAAAGTGATACCGGAAAAAAAATTAATAGAAAAGGAGAGAAAAAAGAAGGCATTGAGGGTGGGGATGCCAGCTTGAATGCACAGAGGGACATGGGGAATGCTAAGTTTTACAAGGGACAATTGGGGCAAAAAGATATCACTATTTTATTTTTCCTAAGATTTTAATTTTAGTAATAGTTCATTTTTCTCTAGATTCTCATTTTCCACTTATTCGAAAAGTTTCAAATTACTGAACACCTTTATGTTATGGATGTCATGTCAGATCATGTCTCTTTATCTGGCATTATGATGAATGGACTTAAAATCTTTCAAATCTTTTAACTATTTCTAGGAAAAAATTGTCCTGTTATTTTACCACTCCGCAATATCCTAATGGTAAGACCACAATTCTAACGCCAAAACTACTAGATTGAAATTACAAAGAAACCAAATAGATTCCCCAGAGAAGTATACTGGCCCTTAAATATAATCACTGAAAGTAGAATGTTCTTGTTTTTTTCTTTCTTTCTTTCTTTCTTTTTTTTTTTTTCGAGACAGAGTCTGGCTCTGTTGCCTGGGCTAGAGTGCCATGGCATCAGCCTAGCTCACAGCAACCTCAAACTCTTGGGCTCAAGCAATCCTTCTGCCTCAGCCTCCCGAGTAGCTGGGACTACAGGTATGAGCCATCATGCCTGGCTCATTTTTTCTATATAGATTTTTAGTTGTCTGGCTAATTTCTTTCTATTTTTAGTAGAGACGGGGGGGTCTCGCTCTTGCTCAGGCTGGTCTTGAACTCGTGACCTCGAGTGATCCTCCTGCTTTGGCCTCCCAGAGTGCTAGGATTACAGGTGTGAGCCACTGCTGAAAATACAATGTTCTTGTTTTTCATATTACAGGATTGGAATATAACAACTAAAACAAAAGGTAAGACCAGATTTAGTAAAATTGTGCCCTGTTCACATGGGGTGTTTTCTTAACTACTGGGAGATATCCACATAGGTAAGATTTCTAAGGCAACTGCTAGGATTTAATTCTGTGAGGATTGAGACCTCCACCACCAGAAAAAGAGAATTATATTCCTAAATACTAGTAATTAATTCTGGTAGATTCTAAAATATATTTTAGGCTGTCTGTGACACATGTGTTTAACATTGTATAATAAACTTAAGTAAAACAAGTTCACCTGCCGATATACCTGAGTCTCCTTATTTTCAAAAGAACATTGCAAATTACAGTAGTTCATTGTTCCACAATACACAATTATGACAAATTAATATTAACACTTTAAGAGTACAAGATTAAAATCTTTATAAGCAGAGTACCCGCCAAGATAGTGCTTTATGAAGACATAATTTCAGTAGGTTTTTTTTTTTTTTGGTTTCTTTTTCACTTAAGTAAAATTGATTAGGTTTGTTTTATAAGGTAGAAAGTGTAGTGAGAACTGCCCAGAATCTCACATCACAGATTAGTTGGGCGGGGGGGAGGTGGATTTTTTTTTTAAATAAAGCAATATGTATATATTTTTAGAAAATTCAAAAATTAAAGAAAAATATTTTTAAAATCTTTCCTATCTTTAGGACTTCAATTAGAATTTAAAGGTCAACCATTCTGACGCTCAGATACATATCTCAAATTAATTTCTGCTCTCAAAATTTAGGAATGGCTATCTCAGAAATAATTGATGTACCTTAATGGCATTAACTGGGAGAAAAAGAAAACCTGGTGCAATTAACAGATAATCTATTTTTAAAAATCTCCTAACTGAAAAGAGAATCAGTTGAGAAAATCCCATACTTCTTTAAATTGTCAAGGAGAGATAGGGTCCTTCTGTGGCAGTGGGTGAAAAAGAATTTTGCCATCTTGTCACAGATTCAACTGGTAAATAGTGTCAAGGGAACTGAAACAGGAAAATAAAATCATTCTATTTGGATTGCTAGATGCCCAGCCAAAGACCTTAATAAGTAAACTGTTTACTAATCATCACCCAATAGTTATGTTTTGATTAGAAGACCCAGATGAAAACATACTAGCAACTACCTTCCGAATAATTATTACTAAAGATTAACTTTGTGTGAACTCCAGTTCATTAAATTATGTGGAAAATTTTGTTTTTTCATGAAACCTGTGGTTGATATGGCAAAAGATGTCCCTTCACACACGTTATCTTACCGCAAGGATCTGACCCACTGAATATACAGGAGTGAAGCAAGAGGACACAGAACCCAGTGGCGCTTTAGCTTATACAGAAATCACTGCCTTTGTTGTCAGTGGTTTTGCCATAGTAAGAGTGTTGGAGTCCTCAGAAATGGTAACCTATTCAAATCGCTGTCCTCTGTGAGAAAATAAATGCTTCTCAGAGGATTTGACATGGATCAAATTCCGGTCCAGGAAAATTTTACTGAGGTAAACTTGACGTCATATTGTCAGGGAAATGATTTACATACTGCCCACTACGTGATTTGATCCCTTCAATGCCTCTTCTTTTGATTATATCCACAACTCTCAATACACCATCAAACACAACAAGTGACATTCTCTAGTTGAGGTGATCTTGCCATTAATATGCGTGTTGTGCTGATATTGTTATTTTTTAAGCCATATATTTTTCTTCTTTTTCAGATCACCAGGCCGAAAATATTCCCTTGGTGTTTTACTCTCCACTTGTTATCCTCTTACAGGTGCAGTATGTTTCCTTATTTTTGGCTGGTTTGAGAGGAGGACTACCTTTTTTATCTAGATAATGATTTGTGACCAACGCTTATTAATCTACCCATAAGTTTTCCTGGAAAATCTGTGAATCTTTATTTTATCATACAATGGGATTCAGAGCAAGTGAGATATCCTTTCCATTAATCTGGACCATTAGAATCACCTGTACCCTTTTTTGGACAACTTTATTGAGAAATAATTTGTATTTTAAGCAAAAGATTCAGACATATTTAGTATATCTGTAGATTTGTGTTACCATCACCATCTAATTTGAGAACTTTTGCATAACCCACCCCAAAGGCCTGTAACCATTAACTCACCTTCTATTCAGAGGCTTTCAAATCATGTTCAGCTGCAAGTGGTCACGTTGATGTAGAAACTATCTTATGGTCGCAGATTTCTATATGAAAGAAAATGTTCACTGTAGTAAAAATTTTAAAACCATCCAGTATAGGAAAAGTATCACATGAATTTTATAGCTCAGAGGCAAGAGAGCTTCTGCTCTTTTGCCTTTTTGTATGTTTTTCTCCTCATAAAGGTGATCCCTATTTTTCTTCATATATTGAATTTCCTTCCAGGTTATATTCATCCTATTTAAGATCTGCATAAAATACACAGTAAACCAGCATTAATATAAGCATTCTTTTATCCCTTTCACTCTTTTATCTAAGGTGGAGTACTACTTTCACTAAGCTCATACATAATTTGTTTATGTTTGACTTCATGCTGAGCACCTGGCTCTTTCCCAAGCTCTGCACTTTTCATTTATTCTATCTTGATATTGTGTTCCCCCTCTTTTATGTTTTGCTTTTCCTAATGTCGATATGTGTTCTACAGAATGACCAATATTAGCCAAACTCAATAGGCCACTGGCTTAGTTCCCATGGTGACCTCTTCTCCTGGATGTTAAATTGTATTGAATGAGCTTTATGAATTTTTGTCGCTTAAGTATTGATTTCAAACATGGCAGAGCAAGCTGTTCATTTGTTATGGGTTTCTTGGTCACCTGAGAAGTTTCTGCTGAGACAAAACAGAACTGGCTTTGTCTCTCTCCATAAACTCTGGTAATTCTTCTGAAAATCAGCATTGGTTTAATTATTTGTACTAGTGGTGTATGTGGCCCAGTCCCCTTCAGCAAATAGAAAAATTATAAAAGAGCAAAAGCAGAGAGATCCTTGACTGAGATATTCCAAATGGTCTCACCCTCCTCTTCCTACATCTACTGCAGGCTTTCTGCTTGCCAGTTGTATAGAAACAGCCTTGACATTTATCAATATATAACAGGAAAAATCATGATTAATTAATAAGCTTAAAAACCATTTTGAGTCTTAGTTAAAACCAATTGTATTCATATTCAAATTTTAATTAATTTATTACCCTGAAGTAGTAATTTACAGAATTCTGTTCAGTGATTTAGAAAATATAATTTAAAAGCCTATGTTTTCATTTTATACCCAAGGAATAACCTTTAGGGTTAGTGTTGTAATTTCTGGGTGGAATATTTAACATAATTACATTTGGATTCAATAGGGAATCTTTTAGAAAATCACTCCCTGGAATGCAGTTCTATAAATGTTGTATCTTGAGCCAAATTAAACAAGTAAAATGCCAAGTTCTCAATCTAACGAAAAACGTTCCCAACTGCTATAATTATACAGAATGAGAAAGATAGTAAATGTATCCCCATTTATTGAACACAAAAGAGACACTTATTTTTAAACAAATTACTGGGCTTTGTTGGTTCTGTTAGTGGTATTTTTTCTCAAGCAGATTAATGTGTACATTTACTCAGTGTTACGTATTAGGTAGTTAGCTGTACTTACATTTTACTAAAACCTTGCAAATGTTCTTTGGCCAGAGAGTTCAATGGGGTATTATTCTCTGAATAATCAGTTACAAATATCCAAACTGACAGTTTGCTTGAGTGAGAGTTTACTTGGGATTTAAACATTTCTCCAGTGAGGTACAAAAGTAGTTTCACTCAATCCAGAATCTATACTTAAGGAATTTACACTTGAATTAAAAAATAATGATACACTTTCCCCAGTTTTTGAACTCTGAAGTAATATATACAGCACTTATTGTTGTAAACTATTCCTAAATCTCTTTGATAGACAATGTTTTCCTGTAAATATGGGAGAAATAAAATATTGATAAAATTCAAATATTACTTACCCATAAATAAAAGAGTTATATTTTGTTGAGTGAATGCAAATTATCCAGACTTTACTAAAAGTGAAAAAAAAAGTAAAAGAAAAGCAATAGTCATCATCCCTGAAGCAGGCCTCTTATTTACACACTTTCTGTATCAAAATGAGGAATGGATCCAAGGGAATCCGCTCTACTTTATTCTCAATGCCACCAAGCATTTCTCTCAGCAATCTTGACTGACTTCATTAAATAGTTATTTCTACAAAATATATTATTCTCTTTTATACTAAAAGATACATTGTTTATGTGTATGCCAATTCTGTTATTGGAAAAAAGTAAGTTAATTTTTAGAGTTATTGATTTTACTTTGTCAAACATGTTATTTTCTTTTTGTGACTAATACAAAAAAAAAACACATGAAAGAAAAACAGAAGAAATCAATGTTTCTATTTTAACTATATTACTTAAAAATTACATTCAGATACCCTCTTATGATACGAACGCTTAACAAAATAGGCATAGATGGGGCTTACCTAAAAATGATACAAGCCATTTATGACAAACCCACAGCCAACATCATACTGAATGGGGAAAAAT
>NW_012148508.1:2880781-2915414 GCF_000956105.1 Propithecus coquereli
TGGAACGCATTCTACTAAGTGAGGTATCCCAAGAATGGAAAGACAAGCACCACATGTACTCACCATCAAATTGGTATTAACTGACCAACACATAAGTGCACATATAAGAATAACATCTATTGGATGTTGGGCAGGGGGGAGAGGGTAGGGGGAAGGGGGAGGAGAGAGGAGGGGACGGGTATTTGCATACACAAAGAGTGCAATGCGCACCACCTGAAGGATGGACATATTTGAAACTCGGACTTAGGGGGGCAGGGGGGGCAAGGGCAACATACGTAACCTAAATATCTGTACCCCCATAATATGTTGAAATAAAAAAATTAAAAAAAAAATTACATTCAGTTCACAGAAATGCAGGAAATGAGGTAGAATTACATGGAAAGCAAATGTTCTAGGCTCCTTCCTCCAAGCAGCTTTCCCTAACCACAAACACCCTGTTTTTCTCTGTTAAGTACCACACCTGTGTGCTTCAATCTTACATTGCAGTATGCTTACCTCATTTATCATAACTATTCTATTAGTGTGCACATTGTTTCCATGGTATTGTTCATTTCTTAAGGTTATTGGTTTGTATTATTTATGTTAGAATGTACTGTCCTGAGCATAAAAGAAAAAACATGTTGCTCATTGTATTTGGTGTGAAAATTTGCATTGAGTAGTAAAGGGTATGTTTTAGTTTCTTCTTTAGATTGATTCACACTGCTTTTCTGCATGAAGTTGGTTAGGTAGGAGTTTCTCCCCTTACTTCAGTATAGAAGGTTTTGGAAAGACCAGAGAGGATTACAGGGACAAAAGGTGTGGAAAACAAATCATAGACAGGTCTAATCTAGGCTGAGAAATAAATCAAAAAGACTAATAGTAATAATAATAATAGAAGATCCTATTTATTGCATACTTACCTTGAAACAAATACCTGTAATACTTGTTGTAAGTGATACTAATGACAACCTTCTTTAGTTGGATGATTTAAGTTGAGAGCACTTCCTCATCACTTCCTGGTTTCTTCACTGTCCTGCAGAAGGAAGCAGTGACCTACTTGTTTCTTTGTCTTTGGGATCTGATACATTTCAGCCAGCAGAGAATGTGAGCTCCCAATTCTCTGTGCAAGATCTTTACTTCTAGGACAGAAGGCAGTAAATTTAATTCAGCGGAATATTAGCATGTGATGTAGTGGGCTAAAGACTTTAAAAAACCATCAAGCAATCAATTTGGTAACAAAGAATGGAAACTTTTAGGGGGACCTTCATTGGGTGGGTTTAAGTTTTAGAAATTGCTTAGTAAAAGCAGACGATGTAGGTTTGTTACCTTTGTAGTTTGCAAGGCCAGTACTGTGCCACACTTCCTATTTTTAGAGTTGTGCTCTTGTCTTAACTGTTACAGACTTGGCCAGTGACTCTAACAAAGGAGATCTTGCCCACAGGTGAGAGATTATTTTTACACAGGTGAACTGGTATTTTTATACAGGCATTGGATGTAATAGAAACATATGAGTGCCATAAAAAGCATGGGTCTTAAGTTTGTTAACTGCTCCTCTTGACTTGGAACTGTTTAAGTGTAGTCATTAAAATATACATGTATGTACTGAGGTTGGTTAGTAAATGGGAAAACCTGAGGAATGATTTAGAATACAAAAGAAAAAAAGAGAGATTTTCTATATTTAGAACTTTTAGACACTAGAAAATGCAACAATTATTTGCTGCTTTTGTTTTTCAGCTCAAAATGCAGGTTTATTATAGTAAATGGTTATGGTGTCACAGAGCACTAGGTTGTGAGGTTCTGGATTTCAGGCAGTGCTAGAACAGCTGAGTGAAATTCTTTTCAATACTTGTGATGAAGGAGGGGCATTATTAGGGACTATTCTTAGATTTAGTAGCTTGTCCGTAAGTTCAAGAGACATCCCTCCTTCTTCTATACGGTCAAGTTGGCCTCGAGTAGGTTTGTTAGAAAAATTAGGAACCTTGCCCATAGCTATAGAATTTGGAAACCTAAATTATACAATCTTTGAAAGCGAATGAGAGAACTGGCTTTCACTGGGACCTAAGAGACCCAGAACAAAAGTATAATATTAAAAATGATTTTAGGAATCTACTGAAGATTATTCCCAGCTGATACATTCTCCAGTCGATAAGGGAGAACCCTTATCTAATAGCAGGTTTCAGGTTCCTAAGCAATTACATACCAAAAGGAGGGGTATATGAGAAAATATGCTAAAAAGAGAGAATGAATGCTATGGCAATAGACTGAGCTTATGCACAATTTAATTCGGGAACTCCGGAAACATGGAGAAAAGAGGGGCAGTGAATATTAACATCAAGTGATTTCCATAAGCCATATAAAAAAAGATTGGCACTTCAAATAAGACCTGGGTTTTGAAGGCTGCTACCACTTCCACTTTGCCAAATTTTACAGGAGGCAACCATTTGTCAACTGACATTATCATGATCCTTTACGTATGGTAATTAAGTGGTGGCAAAACTATTATTTTGATGGGAGATTGTCTTAATTGTATTAAAATGTACTAGTCATGGGCCCAAGATAACTGACATTAACTGACCAAAAGGCATCTATAGAGGAGGACGTTACTTCATCTTTTCCTTTTGGATGCAAAGTGAGCACCAAAAGAAATTTAATTTTTTTTATCATCTGCTTAAAAGAAAGTATCTTTTTGTTTTTTCTTCAAAGTCAGAATCTGTTTATCCATTCGCCTTGTGGTGATTTCCCTGTATTACTGGGGTGGGGCATTCTGGAGAGAAGATATGGCAGATTCCAGAACACAAAGACATTTCCTCATATTTCCTATCACTGTTTCAATAAATCTTGGAGGGACTTGTACACACCAGGAGAAAGAGACAGATTAAATGTTAAAGCCAACCCTAGACCTTCTTCTTGTCTTTAAGCTATCTGTGACATAGGTTCAAAAACATTGTGGGAATGAGAAAAGAAGTTTAAACCAGAAATTAAGTTAGAGTTTTGAAGTAAAATCCTCTGAAACTTAGAAGCATAATTAGACTGCACTTATAACCAAAATAACTGCAAAGTATCACACAGGGATAAAATATTTTTGAGAGACATTATATAGCAATCAATTTTGGTATGCCATAATTGTGGGTGGACTTTGAAAAAAAAGAAAAACTAAGCCATTGTGTTCATATCTAACTGAGTTCTGATACCTCAAAAAGCAAAATATTGTGGAGGCAGTTTATAATGGATCCTACTATGCATAAAACTCAAGTAGTCCATTCTCTTTATGGAATTTAGAAAGGACTCAAAGAAGAGGAATTACTTACTTTGAACCTTAAAAAGGATGAGAGCTTATTTTTGGCAAAAATAGTAACAAAGTGTATAAAGAATGAGAGAAAATAAAATTGCTGAGGCAATTTGGAGGGCTGTTGTGAGATAAGGGGGAGCAACATCATGAATGTTCTTATGGACCATATTAAGGAAATTTCACTTTTTCTTGAAAACAATAGAGAGTCACAGAAGAGTTTAAAGCTGGAGAATTGTATAGTATGACCACTGAATATCTCTGAGAGCAGTAAAAGGATTGATGAGGATAAATTCTAGAAGTAGGATCCTAGAGGAAGAGTAGGGTGGTTATTAGGTGGATGTAGACCACAAAACGGCAGTAGGAAAATGGAAGAAGACAAATACCTGAGGTTATAGGTGGGCAATGCTAGCAGAAATAATATCTCACACACTGAAGAAACTTAAAATATAGACTTGGTACTGGCATCCATAGAGCAGAAAGAAATAAAATTGGGGCTATAGAATAAAAGGATTTGACCATAAATTATTTTGAATTTACTATGTGCAAAATGTTACACTAGGGACTTTACATAAATTATGATCCCTAAATCTTCATATCAGGCCCATAAAATAGATAGGCACAACAGAGATTTTTATCCCCTGTACAGATAATAAACTGAGGCTCAGTTATTTTAAATGGCTCACCGAGGTCTCTTGGCTCGCAAATACATTGAAAAGCTTCAAATTGTCTATATTCTCATCAGTGTAAAAGACTGTCGTCCTGATTTGAAAAAGCGTTTTGGAAAAATAGTTGCATAAAAAATAAGTATGATTAAATACAAATATGAGAAAAACATTTGAGGGCAGCTAAAATATCCCCATCTGTTTCAAAGATTTCATTAAAACAAATCTATGTTATTTCACTGAGTACCTATTTTATAGCAAAATTATATACCAAAGCATATTTAACATTAGCTGAAGCACAGTACGGATTGGAAAGAGTAGTAGAGAAAGTTGGAGATATCTCTTTTTCGTTTGTTTGTTTGTTTTAAGAAGTGGAAGAGCCCAGGGCACTGTATTTAATAGAGCCAAGATCAGAAAGGTAGACAAATCACTCAATGAAGGCTAGAATACAAAATTTTTAATATGTCTGGATTTTTGCATCCTGAATTCTTCTGCTTCTTGAGGGAGGGCTTTCTCCTTAGACTAGTATTGACTGAGGTGGTCATTTTTAGATTTTTCACTGTACTTAGGGAAACGTGCATCGACTGTTCATTGTTAAGAAAGAAAAATAATGTCTGTTTTCACTTTTTTGAACAGTTTGTGTGTTTAGTGGTGCAATCATTTAGGCATTTAGATTTTTTGTTTTTGTTTTAAATAGAGACTTGTATGTATGTTAAGTGTAAGGAAGTCAAGGCATTTGATTTTTATCGAACCTGGTGAGCATGCATTCTAGTGGTGCTTGGTTAATTTCTCTATAAGTGGACTTGAACAAATAGTTTCTAGACAAGTTGGAAAGATTTTGTCTTTTGAATTTAAGAATGACAAAAACTCAGGTGTATAAATGAAAGGAGTAAATGATTATAATCTGATGTACATTTTATAAAATTAGTAAAGCAATATTTAGTCTGAATAAAACATACAAAAGTGTAAGATTTAAAATTATTTGGATATAATGGTCAATGATAATACTACCAGTTTGTGTGTTTATGTGTGTGTGTGTGTGTGTGTGTGTGTAATGTTTTACAATGTAGAAAGCATTTTGTGAATTAAAATTGCAATCTTTCTTTCAAATACTCATATGCAGTATTCTATTTGTAATATCATATCCAAGATTCAAATATATTGAAAGGTTTTTCAACTACACGTCATGGATAAATGGCAATGGGAAGTTGGAACCTTCTTTAATTCTGAATGGCTTTCCTCTTCCGTTGTTACACAATTATCTCATCATGGGATTAAATGAGGAAGAGAACTCCTGAAGCAACCAAGGGTAAAAGGAAGTTCAGCAAATCAACATACAGTGAATCATGACAGTGTTCAGATATGATTGATGATAATAGCCTATACTTAACTTCATTTTTCATGATGATTCTTGGTATAGGTTACAGCATTAAACCAGTGAGCAAAAATTCTCAGAGAACTTCTTGGCATCAATCAACTTTATTTTTTGTTATAAGGCCAGCCTTGGTGAAATTTATGAAATATATAAATTCATCAGCATCAGCATCAGCATCATCATCAGCAGAAGCAACAGGGAGACCATTATACTCCCTTTGCTGTCACATTTATTACACCTCTCTCCTTTCTGGCCCCGTGACCCTAGCTATATATTTTCCCATATCTAATTCCCTATTTGGGATTTGTCACCCGGGAATGTATTAATAGCTCATATTCTAATTTTACCATCTCTAAAACCCTCATTCTTAAAATTCTGAAGCTCAGGCTGGGTGGAGTTGTTCATGTCTGCAATCCTAGCACTTTGGGAGGCTGAGGTGGAAGGATCGCTTAAGGCCAGGAGTTTAAGACCAGTCTGTGCAGCACAGGGAGACCTCATGTCTTCAAAAAATAAAAAATGAGCTGGATGTGGTGGCGCATGACTGTAGTCCTAACTGCTCGGGAGGCCGAAGCAGGAGCATTGCTTGAATGCAGGATTTTGAGATTTGATAATGCCATTGCACACTAGCTCAGGCAACAGAGTGAGATCCTGTCTAAAAAAAAAAAAAAAAAAATTCTGGAGCTCACTATGCATATGTTTGTTTATAGAATGAAAATTCTTGAGAGTCTGCCTTCTATTATCCAATATAATAACTAGTGTTGAGGATTCTTTTCTTCTCTTATCTCAATCCACATTTTGGATTTTTTCTTGTTTATTATCATCTAGAGGCAAGAGGTCCAATTAAAAGAAGAAAACATTTGTAATAATAAGACTTGCAGTTTTATAACTAAGGAAGGCTAGTGAAATAATGTCATTGAACAGGTGGCAGTTTACAGGCTTATCCCTTTTAATTTGGGACATATAATGACCTCCAGAAAGAAAACTACAAATTAATAAGAATGATTTGTCAGCTAATGTATTACATAGTGATTACACTATATTCAGAAATTTATTCAATATATTCAGAAATTCATTCATCCATAAAATATGGATGGCTGCTATAGCTACGCACAGTGCTAAGCACATTGCCTATAATGGTGATCAAGCCAGACATGTAGACGAGACTTTTATTAAGTTTACCCAGAGCTACATTCAGTTCTGGTCTCTTTGAGCAACCTGCTAATTCTGACTGAGATTGTTTCCGTATGCACAAAATAGGGATTATGGTAGTGTCTTCCTTACACGATTGCTTCAAGGATTTTATTATGTAAGGCATTTCTTCATTTAACTTGGTGCCACCTAGAAAATATTCAACCTCTGTTAGCCATCCTTATTTTGTTTTCTAATACTTGGGAATATATTAAGATTCCATTCATCCCTTTTGTCTCACACATCATGTTTATTCTTGCTCATTTAGTTACATTTCATTGGGAAGGAGAGTGTGGAGGCAGATGAGAGGATGTATATTTGTGCTAGAATTGGTTCATGGCTCTTAGAAAGCCCATAATGTCTGAAACAATGTACAAGAGTCCTCCCTTATCTGTGGGTAGTATGTTCCAAGATCCCTAGTGGATTCCTGAAACTTCGGATAGTACTGAGCCCTAGGTGTACTATGTTTTTTCCTATACGTACATATGTATGATAAAGTTCGAGGTGTGAGAGCAATTCCTTCTTCATAATTTTATGGATAGATTTGTTCTTACTGTAGATCTCAGCGATGTCAGCATATGATCTTTTTCTTTCCTTATTGAGAACTTTCACCTTTTCACTTAAAGGAAGCATTTTAAGGCTTCTCTTTGGCTTAACCAAATTGCCAGCATCACTGCTCTTGAACTTTGGGGCCATTCTTAAGTAAAATAAGGGTTACTTGAACAAAAGCACTGGGAGACGATGATAGTTGAATTGGTCACTGATAACCAAGACAGCTACTAACAGGCAGGTGGTGGTAGACGGATGCACTGGACAAGGGGATGATTCGTGTTTCCAGGGGGACTGAAGGGCATGGTGTGAGATTCATCGTGCTACTCAGAACAGCGCACAGTTTAAAACTTATGAACTGTTTATTTATAGAATTTTTCACTTAATATTTTCAGACCACAGCTGACGGAGGTTAGCTGAAGGCATGGAAGTGAAACCATGGGTGAAGGGGACTGCTGTAGTCAATGATTTTCTCTATATGTATAGAAGAAATAAATTATCGATATAATGTTATAATAAATATTGATTTAAATATAATTTATAAAAACCCACATGTATAGCATAGTACAGATATTAAATAGGCGTATCCATTTTTAAAAGTAATTAATGATTTGATATGTAAAAGATTTTACATTTTATTGCCTCTGATCAAGCCAAGATACTTCTTATATCATAGTTATTTTACAATAAAAACAGAAACTTATAATCACAAATATTTCATAATTGATATTGACATCATCTCAGAAATTCATTTTTTCAGGAACCATAAATACTAATGATGATTAGACTTCTGAAAGCAGTTGTCACTTGTCTGTCCTTTAATTCTGGTCAATATTTAAGAATTCATAAAATTTTCAACGTGGCAAAATTTATTATTTTTATTAATCCAAATTCTCTCAAACAAACCCTAAATTTTATCTCATTCTTTAAACTTTTTATAATGGAAAATTTCAAACATATTGACAAAAGTACGTACCAGATAGTATATTATTATGAGTAATATGTAATAGTATAATATAGCATATAGAATAATATACTGTATTCTTGGGCACCTACTACCCAAATTCGAAAATTATCAATTATCAAATCATGGACCAATTTAATCACACTGATATCCTCACAATTTAATAACATTGAAACACTCACAGTCACAAATTATTTTTAATCAAATGCCATACTAAAAATTCTGTTATTCTTTAATAATCTAGTAAATAACTCTAAATGATAGACTTTTAAAAATTAAAAGAAACAACAGAGTGGCAAAGCTATTACTAACAAAAGTAATAATTTCTTAATATCATCAAATATTCTGTCTTTGCTCAAATTTCTCTAACAGCTTTTTGTACAGATTGTTTTAATCAAGATCCAGAGAAGATCCATGCATTACAATTAGTTGATACATCTCTTAAGTCACTTTTGATTTGGAAGGTCCCCTCATCTTTTATTTTTTATCCAATTTATTTGTGGAAAATATTGAGAAATCTTATGTGTCTTATTAGAGTTTCACCATTGTAGCAAATTAAATTTTCCAAAACTGACCACACTTTATACCATCACACATGCTCCTTTTACAGTGTTTTGCAATCCCACTGTGAGGTGTGATTTATGGTTCTCTCATTTGATCTGGGCAAAAATGTGTGACTGTTCTGACCAATGCAGTATGCAAGAAGTGATGCTATACATTTTCCATGGCTATTTAAAAAATGATACGGTTTTGACCTGACTCTCTCACTTTTTTTCCCTGAATGTTTATGTTGGAATCCAGTCACTGTCACTATATTTTGTGGAAGCACAAGACACACGGGGATGCCAGCATGTAGGTATTCTGGTTGACAGCCCACCTAGGTCCTCAGTTAACAGCCAATATCAACCACTAGACCTGCAAATGAATAAGCTTTTGGATAATTTCAGCTCCAACCTTCAAATCTTCCTGCTGAGGTCCCAGATGTTTTGGAGCAGAAACAAAGAGTACATGCAGTGCTCTGTCTGATATCACAACTCATACATTCAAGAGACCTAAATATTGTAATTTTAAGCAACTAAGTTTTGAGGGCATTTATTATGCAGCAATAAGTAATATATATCATTCTAGGTTTTGTTGAATACTTTATACATGGTGCTATTTCTATCAAGAAGCCCAGGATCTTTATTTATCTCACTTTTGTGGTCTGAGTATTCCTTTTCTAACTTTGATGATCATTGCTTATATGATGGGTTTCATTAGGGGGTTGCAAAATGGTGAAATTCTAATCCCATCATTCTTTATTCATTTGATGGTTGGAATATTTAAGTAATGATAGACTTCTCTGTCATTAATTGTTAGCTTAAAATACAATTCAAATAAGAAAAGCAGGATTAAATATACAACATCTAGTACTTTACAAATAATCTTAATAGAATTGGTATTGATAGATAGTTCTAACTAGATCAATCCGAAATACAGCAGAATGTCTAATTCAGTAAGTTGCTTATGAATCCCAAGAATCTGTATTGATAGCAGGTTCTCAGGTGAGATTTATGCTACTGGACCAGGCACCAGACTTTGAAAACCATTAGTCTAGTTACTTTCATCTTTAAAAATAAACAAACAAAGAAATAACCTGCCATATGTCTACTTACTGTTTTATTTCTCTGCCTCCCTCTCTATCTTCTTTTTATCAGATATCGTAAAACTTTCATTTATATTCATGTGTCCTTTTCTTTACCACCCATTCATATGTCACATACTCCAATCTAACTCTAGGTCCCTTCCTGTCCGGCAGGAGCAAGGGGGAGGCACCAGTCACAGATCTGGCCCCTGGGCTAAAGTAGCATTTGGAGGTTGGGATGCTACAATGGCTCCATCTGCCACATCTAGGGCTCATAAGCCAGTTGCCCCTTGTCCCCAGAGCAGTGAAGCTGAACAGGCTCCAGTCCGGTCTCTGTATCAGTCCAGAGGTCTGCTGTAGTGAAGGGGCCCCTCCCACGGTTGCAGTATCCTCTGGGGAAGTGTGGAGCTGGGAATTTCTCCTCTCTCTCTCTTTCACACATGTGGGCCCCTTCCCTAATTCCCTCCTGCCCTGCTGAGCAGCTCATCCCACTTCTATCTTCTTCACTTCACTCCCACCTCCTCTCCGCAGAGTACCAGTGCTCTCACTCAGACGATCAATCCAAAGGTGGATATTTATTTGACACTTTGATCCTTCCCGTGAGAGTGATTTTTGCAGGCTGTTTCTAATCCACTATTTTGGCCCCCTGTTGAGAAAATCCAGTGTTCTTCATTAATCTTTTTTTTATTTGAGCTTATTCTCCCTTTGGCTCCCAGAAATGTATTCTTCACTTTTGTATGTTTTTGAGTATTTTGTTCCATTTCTCTCCTGCATTTAATCAACCCACTTTTATTTCTTCTTTTTCATTTTCTGTCCATTCTGATCATAGATTTTGTATTTTTGAATAAAGATGGCTATTCATATCTCAAGTGTTTATGTGAGATGATTATGTTTGGAGTATTTGGTTACATTTGGCTTCTACTTCACAGCTGTTTTGGAGAGGATATATTTTCCTCCATTGATATGTGTGCTATTTGATTTCCTGATGTTTTTTCCACTAGACTCTATAGACTTGTTGACATTATTCTTTTTCCTTTTTACGTTACTTGTGTGTTTTAAAGATTACTGGTTTATTGCACTTTCCTCTGTCAGTAAAACAAATTCAGATATTTTAGAATTGTTTGTTCTTCCCATTTGTTTTGGTGGTGAGGAAAGGTACTGAGAATGCTCTAATTTGTGCTTCACCTTTATCTTAAAAGAATCCAAATTTTTCCTTTTTCCCCCTTTTTTTTTACCACTTATTTGCTAAAGAACATTTCACCCTTTCTGCTTCTTAACTTCTGCAAAAGGTCTGAATTTCAAAGACTGTCCTTTAAAATCATGCCTGAGCATATGAATTTTACATGCTTTAAAATTTCTTTTTCTGTAGTCCATGCTTTTATTTGCCTAGATACGCTTTTAATATTTTAAAACTTTGGGGACACTTTTAAGGCAACAGCAGGCTTATTTTCTAGTATCCTTCTCCTATCT
This sequence comes from Propithecus coquereli, assembly GCF_000956105.1. NCBI lineage: Eukaryota > Metazoa > Chordata > Mammalia > Primates > Indriidae > Propithecus > Propithecus coquereli. Next base: position 2,891,882 of record NW_012148508.1, read on the forward strand.
TTTCAAGTTTTTCTTTATCTGCTTTTGCGCATTAGAAAATTCTCTTGTGTGTCTAACATGTGCATTTGTTTTGTGGTTACCCGGAGGCTTATGTAAAACATCTTATAAGTCAATTTAAGCCAATAATAGCTTTACTTTAATCTCACACACAGAGTCTCCACTTTGATCCCTTCCTCTCACATTTTATGTATCTGATGTCATAATTTACATATTTTTATAATACTTATTCCTCAGGAAATTATTGTCACTTTAGCTATTTTTAAAAGCTTTGTCTTTGACCTTTATACTAGAGATATCACTGATTTACCTACCACCATTACGTTATGAGATTATTTTGGATTTGACAAGTACTTACTTTTGCCAGTTCGTTTTATACTCTTACATGATTTTATGTTACTGATTACCATATTCTTCTTTCAGCTTAACATTAGCATGTTATGTAATGCAGGTCTAGTGGTGCTAAACTCTCTAAGCCATTGTTTGTCTGAGAATGTGTTTATCACCCCTTAATCTTTTTAAAGAAAGAATTTCTGGGTATAATATTCTTGGTTGGCTGTCTTCTTCTTTTAGAATTTTGAATATGTCATTTCACTCTCCCTTGCAAGGTTTCTGCTGAGATTTCCACTAATTGTCTTATGGGGTTTCCCTATAAGTGATGATTCACTTTTCCCTTGCTATTTTTAACACTCTCTCTTTGTCTTTACTTTTTGACAATTTGACTATGATGTGTTGTGGTATGAGTCTTTTTGGATTCATCTTATTTTGTATACTATGTGCTTCCTGTATCCACTTTCTTATTCTTTTCCCATACTTAAGTACTTTTCTGGCATTTTTTGTTTTAATACATTTTCTGTCCCTTTCTCTCTTTACTCTCCTTCCAACATGCTAGGAATTCATAAATTATTTCACTTGGTGATGTCTCCTATGTCTCTTAAGGTATCTTCACTCTTTTTCCTCCTCCTCCTCCTCCTCCTCCTCCTCCTCCTCCTCCTTCTTCTTCGTGATCTGCCTTCAAGGTCAATAATTCTTCTGCATGAACTAATCTGTTGTTGACTCCATCTATTGAATTTATGTTCAGTTATGGCATTCTTTAGATTTATGATTTCCACTTGATATCTTTTTATAACTTTCATTTTTTGTTGAGGGTCTCTGCTTGCTTTTGCATTATTGTTTTGAACTCTGTGAGCACCTTTATGGCCATTATTTTGAGTTTCCTACAGGGAGAATACCACATTACATTTAATGGTCATGTCTCCTTAGGCTCCTCTTGGCACTGACGGCTTCTCTGATTCTTTTTTTAAAACCTCGATCATTTTGAGGAGTACTAATCAGGTATACTGCAGGATGTCCTTCTACTGGGGACATGTGATTTATTTTTCATGATTCCACTTGTGTTAGTGTTTGTCAAAGGAAGATCCAGTGAGGTAAAATGTATTTTCATCACATAATATCAAGGATACATACTATCAACATCATGACATCATGACTACTGATGTTAACTTAATTCTCTTGGCTTATGTCGTATTTGTCAGGTTTTCCACTCTAAAATTACTTTTTCTACCCTCTTTTCATATTGTATTCTTAGAAAAGAAGTCACTATGAACAGCTGATGCATAAGGAGCAGGAAGTTATGTATTCCCTTTTCAAAGCCAAAGCATCTAAATAAATTATTTGAAATTATTCTGCATGGGAGGTTTGTCTCTTCTCCCTCATTTACTCATGTATTCAAGCATGGACTCCTGAATATTTATTTTATATTTTGGGTTATAATCTAATATTGCATTTTTATTGTTCAAATTATTCCAGCTTTGGCCACTGGGAGCTCTCCCACTTGATTCCTCTACCCCTTTGACTTCCGTTAATATGCATGCACATGTGTGTGTGTGCATGTCTGTATATGTGTTTGCTTTAGTACTTTGTTACTTTGGGGAACTACAAATGCTCCAAGCTCATGTTGTATATTTTCTGCCTCAGTCCTAGAATCAACCATTTCTCCAATTAACAACGATCCTTTTGATTGGAGAACGGTATTAGAAAATAAGGTCTTAGTGCTACATGTGCTCATTTCTCCTAAGGTATCTTTTCATTCAGACTCACTAAACTGACAAATAAAAGAAACATAGAGGTATTTATTAACCCATGTTAATAGGCATATCTATATGTAATCATGTGTATTTATATTAAGGTATACATTAATCCTTACTGATGTCTCCAGCTCAAATCCATTAATCATGTATCACTTGAAACTTCTCCCATTGCTTATATGTAGCAATGTGAGAAAACTGACTCTTAAAATCTGTCATTCGTTTACTTAATTTTTCAATTCCATAATACATGTATGGCAGAATCATAATTGTTAACCTATAGCCTCATGGGGCACAACTTTGTCAAGAATATAGTGTTAATGTGTAGTTTCCTTTCCCTTTGTCTCACAGACTCTATGTATTTCCAAAGTTACTACATATGCAACTTTTCTTTCCTACCCCTTTCTTTGAGATTGTTTTGTATATTCATAATACAACTAGAATGTCTTGTCACCATCACCTTTCCATCCTGGGATCCCCTACTTCCTAAAATATTTTATTATTTGAATATATTAAGATTCATTCTTTGTGCTGTAAAGTTCTATAGGTTTTAACAAATGTATAATGTCATGTACCCAGGATAACAGTATTACCCAGAATATTTTCACCACCCTAAAAATTCCGTATGCTTCACATATTCATGGCTATCCCCATCCCTCATCCTGAACTCTGGCAACCACTGATCTTTTTATTCTTTCTATAGATTTTACTGTTTCAGAATATCATATATTTGAATAATCCAGTTTGTAGCTATTTCAAATTGGCTTCTTTTATTTAACATTATGCATATGAGATCCCTCCCTATCTATTCAGGGCTTGATAGCTTATTTCTTTTTATGGCTAAATAATATTCCATTATATGTAGCAATATTTATTCACCTATTGAGGGCCATCCTGATTGCTTCTAGTTTGTGGCAATTGTTAATAAAATTGCCATTAAAATTCATGTTCAGATTTTTGTGTAGACATAAATATTCAAATAAATTGGAGCATGATTTGTAGAAGCATGATTACTGGATCATACGGTGACACAATGTTTATTTTTGTGAGAAACTGCTAAGTTCCCAAAGCTACTGTACCATTTCGCATTCCACTAGCAATGAATGATAGTTTCTGTTGCTCCACACCTTCCCCAGCATTCCGTGTTGTCAGGATTTTTTTTTTTTTAATTTCAGCATATTATGGGGGTACAGATGTTTAGGTTACGTGTGTTGCCCTTGGTTCCCCCCCCAAGTCCGTGTTTCAAATATGTCCATCCTTCGGGTAGTGCGCATTGCCCTCCTTGTGTATACAAATACCCCTCCCCTCCTCCCTCCTCCCTGCTCCTTCCGCCGCCCTCCCCCTTCCCTAACATCCAATAGATGTTGTTCTGATATGTGCATTTATGTGTTGATTAGTTAATACCAATTTGATGGTGAGTACAAATGGATCCCGTTCTGCTGCTCTTGTGGTGCCCCACTTTGGATAATGGGCTTAAGTTTAATCCAGGAAAGTGTAAGAGGTGCTAGATCACTTTCATTTCTTGTGATTGAGTAATATTCCATTGTAAACATATACCAAATTTTGATAATCCACTCATGGATTGACGGGCACTTGGGTTGTTTCCACATTCTTGCAATAGTGAATTGTGCTGCCATAAACATTCGGGTGCAGATGTCTTTATCGTAGAATGTTTTGTGCTCTTTTGGGTAGATGCCTAATAGTGCTATTGCTGGATCGAATGGTATTTCTATTTTTAGCTCTCTGAGGTATCTCCAAATTCTTTTCCACAGAGGTTGCACTCATTTGCAGTCCCACCAGCAGTGTAAAAGTGTTCCTGTCTCTCCACATCCTCGCCAACATTTGTTGTTTTGTGTTTTTTTGATAGAGGCCAATCTCACCGGGGTTAGATGATACCTCATTGTGGTTTTGATTTGCATTTCTCCACTGATTAGAGATGTTGAGCATTTTTTTATATGTTTGCTGGCCATTATTCTGTCTTCTTTTCAAAAGTTTCTGTTCATTTCGCTTGCCCATTTGTTGATGGGGTTGTTTGATTTTTTCTTGTTGATTTTTTTGAGTTCTAGATAGATTCTGGTTATCAGCCCTTTATCAGATGTGTAGAGAGCAAATACTTTTTCCCATTCTGTGGGCTCTCTATTCACTCTAATGATAGTTTCCTTGGCAGTGCAGAAGCTTTTTAATTTGATTAGATCCCACTTATTTATTTTTGTTGCTGCGGCGATTGCTTTGGGGGTCTTCTTCAAGAATTCCTTACCTAGGCCGATGTCTGAAAGGGTCTTCCCAACATCTTCAATTAGAATTCTTAAGGTTTCATGCCTTAGGTTTAAGTCTGTTATCCACCTTGAATTGATTTTTGTGAGAGGTGAGAGGTAGGGGTCTAGTTTCAGTCTTCTGCATGTAGCTATCCAGTTTTCCCAGCACCATTTATTGAAAGTTGTCAGGGTTTTGAATTTTAACCATTCGTAATAAATCCGTAGTGCTATCTCATTTTTGTTTTAATTTTTAATTCCCTAATGACATATGATTTGAGTATCTTTTTATAGCTTTTTTGCTATGTTTTGCATATTTTCTTTGATTTGATATCTGTTCACATCTTTTGTCCATTTTTAATTGGTCTGAGTTCTATTGTATTTTTGAATTTTAATTTTTTTAATATATTTTGGATACCAATCACTTATTGCATATATGTTTTGTTCACTGTGATGGTTTGTCCTGTGATCTTAGTTCCCCTATGAGTACATAAAAAGTCACTGGTTTTCAATATGTTTAACTGTTTTTTGTCATAAGGAAGGGAGTGATGACTTCTAAGTTTTATTTTTCTTAGCTGAAACAAGAAAAAATTTTGGTGTTATTTTAATAGGGCATGCTAGGTAGAAAACTTGAGAATTTCCAAGACTACTCAAGTTGTTAATTTATAACAATATAGAGTACCTAGGCACATCAAAAAATTTTGTAATTAGTTAAGTATATATTTAATGCATGTGTGTTCATACTTCCAGAATCAACTAGTCTAGTGTGGACCATGAGAAAGCTGATAGATAGTGGAAACTGAGTGTAGATTATGAGTATTAATAAAATATTATCCCCATAACACAAGTCATGATCAATATGGACTTAACAATTCAATTTGTGCAACCAGCTAAGAGAGATCAATATTTAGATAATGCTTTCTTCTCAATTTCTATTCTGGAAGACTGCCAAAGCCAATGTGCATTCATATGGATTCCAATACATGTTTACTGTGCTCCCAGAAGGATATTTGAATGTTCATTCTCATCACCACAGCCTGAACCAGTCTCTACTTCCAAATATTAAGTCCCTTCCAATATAGACCTGCATTTCTGACTCTCCTGGGCCTCCATCATAGTTCTTTTATAATTGTTGTTGTTGCTTATTTGTTTGTTGTTTTTGTTCAACATTTTCCATTGTTGTCTGTTTGAAGGTTAAGTCTAGTAGGACTATGTTTAGTCATACTAGAAGCACATAGTCTCCCTTATATTTAGCGTTTGTACAATTTTACTCATCTCTCTATCCTCTGTGTTTGGTATTTTGTTTATTTGTTTCTTTGTTTACTTGATTATTTATAAGACAGAAGCCAGATATGATTTTTTTTTGTATGCAAGAAACTCTCCTGAGATAGATTATTATATTTATTAGGTTTACTTCCTATCATCTATATTACTGCTACTGCTTAACATGGTCCTACTTCCCTTTTGGTTCTAGTAATATTTTACTCACTTTCTTTTGAACCCCCACCTACAGCTTACTTGAGATGGTAAGCATCAAGGACACTCTCCTTGGAGCTTCTGTTCTCAGTCCAATTGCCATGTCAATGCTGCATGATTTAGGTTTTTATTATTAGGGCATCCCACTTTTAAAAAACAAAATATATTGTTTAGTCAGATAGGAGCAAGATGGCTGACCAGAGACACCAGCTGCCAGAGCATCTCAGTAAAAAGGAAAAGTTTTAGATGAAAGAGAAAAACAGACAAACAGAGATTGGGTGTGGATCTGAGGGAAGGGTGCCAGAACCTTAAGGAGACTTCATGGGAAGAAGTGGCAGAGCAGAACAGGAAGGAGCAAGGTATTGGCAGAAATCAACTACTGAGAGGATTAGGATTGGGGTCCAGAGAGAAGGGTAAGTGGAGCAGTTTGTTTCTCCCTCCCTCCTATCTCTAGTTGGCAGGTTGCTGAGCTGCTGGAGAGAATTTCTACCTACATGAGCCCAAGGGCTACCATGGTCAGTGAGCTGGGAGCTTCTTCTAAACAGGGCATCAGGCTCCCAGCCCCCCTGGGGTACCTCCCAACCCCACAGACCCAAGCCAGGATGTCAGGCATCATATTGCTTCTCTACTCACTATGCACCTTTGTCCTCCCCAGGGGGCTTCAATTCCTCAGGTTTCATCTTGCTTACTCCCACACAAACATTTCTCAACTCTGGCCCAGAGTACAGGAGCCACAGGAGTCCAGCGTGTCCTGGGTGATCTGTGTGACTCCAGTTCCTGCACATTCTGGAAAGGTGGCCTCCTGGAGTGTGGGACAGACATGACCAGAGTGGTAGCTTTCCTCCATCCAGACTGTTTTTCTCACCTTCCCCTTCCCCACCTGTAGCTGCTGAGAGAGACAATTGAGCCATCGCATTGAGGCTTCCAAAGAAAGTGGAGCTCAGACCTTTCCTCTCGGGGTCCTGCAGTGGACTGAGTGGTGCTTGGACTGTGAATTTCCTGCCTGCCAGCCCTCCCTGGTGCTCCTTGCCCAGTTACTCTATCAGACGGGGGCATGCCGTGAGGCAGAAGGACATCAAACCTGCATGGGCATTGTATGGGCAACTTGGGACCAGCATACCTCTCCCTGGCATGGTCAGGAATTGATCTTTGGGGAAACAGGGATGGGCCTGCAGGCCAGATCCCACACCACCAGGTCTTGATCATGTTGCTCAGGGGCAAAGATAGGAGAATTCTGAATTAGTCTCGGCAGGCAAGGGAGCTTGGAAGAGCAGATCAAGTGGGAGAGTGCAGTGTGGGTCCTAGCTGTGTGTGCTTATGAGACCATTCTTCTAAGTGAAGTATCTAAAGAATGGGAAAACAAGCAGCATATGTACTCACTATTAAATTGTAATTAACCGATCAGCACTCATGTGCACAGATGGAAGAAAAACTCAATGGAAATTACACAGGTGGGAGGGGGCACGAGGGAATGGGTGAAATCATCCCTAACGGGTACAATGTACACTATGTGGGTGATGGGCACACTTGTAACTTTGACTCCATCAGTACCAAAGCAATTCATGCAACCCAAACATTTTTACCCCCATAATATTCTGAAATAAATTTAAAATATGTGTATTGCTTAATAATAGATTTCCCCAACACTGAGTAGCTTAAAACAACAATAATGGTTTTATTACTATTTGTCATGTTTCTGAGAATGTATTGCACTCTGCTAGATGCTTTTCCCTCTTGTTTTTCTTTCCATGATTGCTGTGAAGGAGTAGCAGGAGTTGGGGTGATCTAGAATGCTCCCTCACTTTCATGTCAAGTGATTGATGTAGGCAACTTATTTACACCTTGGCTGAGAATCTTGGATGACATACCTACACAGGTCCTCTCCAAGTGTGTTTGCTTCCTAAACTATAGTGGCTGTGTTACAAAAGTAAGTTTTTCAAGCACAGAAAGTAGAAGCTGCCGGTTTATAAAAGTCTAATCCTCAAACTAGCCAGCATCATTTCTGTATTTCATACATAGCAGCTAAAAATAACAGATTTAAAGGGGGTAGTAAATAAAACACAATTATTTTGATGGCGGAAATGTAAAAGTACTATCTTGAAATATTTTAAAACTGTTGTATATGAAAACTTGAATTCAAATTGCATTCCCATGACACCACCTGTGTGACACTGGTTATGTTTTTCGTATGTTTATTTCTTTTCTTTTCTTCTCTTTTCTTCTTCTTCTTTCTTTCTTTCTTTCTAATTTTTTTAAATTTCAGTCTGTTGTAAAGAAGAAAAATGTTCTAATTTTATTTTATTGTTTTAAGGATAAAATCAAAGACTGTTTTTGAAACTTACATATACTTTAGTACACACACATATATATGCTTGACAAGTATTAATTTAATAAGTATTATCTCTTCCAGAGGTTATGATATTACTGCTTAACCCCACTTCTTGCCTAGTAATTTTAAAGAGCTGTCTATATGTTGTCTCTGTTTTCTTTTACCATTCTTTTCTGCCCCAGTTTATCTTTCTCTGTCATATTATACTATCTGCTTTCTATAATCTCCATATGTCAAATTAAACACTTTTACAGTTACTTTTTTCATTAATTTTTCATCAGCTTCAGACATAGTTGATTTATGAATTGGTTTATAGGTTCTTGCTCATTTTTCATAAAGGCAGCATGTTTCTTATTTCTTTGAGATAAATTATTGCTTCCTACAAAATTCATTCTTTATGTTTTTGTTTTATGATTTATTTTTTTCCTGTCATAGTGAAGATTTCCTCAAATGCCTAGTGATCTTTAGATTTCTACTCATATTTAAGATTGAGTCACTAATGTGCTGACTGTAAGTTCTGTGTTTATAAGCTGGTCTCACCACCTCATCGGCTTCATTTGTAATGATCGGGAACAGATGTGGCCATATTTTGAGAAACCTACAAATGCCAATATATGTACAGATTTATTTTTGTGACTATTAGTTTTCCAATAGAAAAATAATTTAATATCTAGTGTGAGTCTGCTGTCCTTCCCAGCATTCAGAGTAAGAGAAATGGAAAGGAGTTGGAGAATTCCTCATTAGATTTGTAAATGTGATTCCATTTCCACTAAGGTAGCTCATTCCTAGCTTCAGGTGGTTTTCCATTTCAGATCCCATCTGGATTAACCTCCTCAGAGAGGTACCATCTTCTTAGTTTTGGGGAAGGTATTATTATCTATCTCTGCTGACTGGTAGAGGAGGAGCAGTTGTTTTAAGTACTCCTTAAAAAGATTTTCAATTGATTATTTTGTTTTCCACAGCCTTCAGAGATAATTTGGTCTCTAATTCCTGAAACTTGCCCCAATATTATCACATGAATCAGCATAATTTTTTGTTTTCCCAATAGGTGGCTTAGAATTTAGCTCCTCTAATCACCTAAGGCAATTACTACTTATCCTTTTTCTTTCCAGGTTTCAAATTACACAGCCCTCCTTTATCTGATGCCATTTTATTGCTCTTATGTTTTTATGTCTTTTAAAATAATGTCTTCCTTTATATTCTTTATGCAATATTAACAGGCCTTCAGGAATATTAATAAATAGAAGTAAATATTTGTATACATTCTTTGGGTTTTCCTTAAGAATAATTGATCATTATGTTATTTAAAAAAACCTGAAATACAAAAATCAAATTTTATTTACCTTAATAATCATAAGCTTACTGGGTAATATTAAATTCTAATTTATGAGAAAACCCAAGAACGTGTGAGCTACTTTTAGAATGAAGAGTTATCGGAATAGACTTTGGAGTTTGAAATGTTTTATATGTGAAGTTGTTGATATATTTTAAAATTGTTTTGGTTTATTTTTAGAGGTAATATATGTTTTTAAATTTAATATCAGGTATATTTTAGCCTAAATTATACTTGATTTGAAACATAAGAACTGCAGTTCATATTCATATATAAAAGTCACTCAACAATGTTTGAATACATATTTTATTTTCACTTAGCCAATTTTTAATGCTTTATGGAAAAACTGGACACATGGGCAATTTGACACTTAAAATCTCATAAAGAATTTTTTTTGAGAATTTTAAGGTTAACTATATTTCCCCAGGAAATGTATTTTATATGTACAATCATTCCAATTCTATAAATGTCATCTTGAAACTGCTAGTAACTCACTCAATCTTCCAAGGAAATATAGCTACTCTTTGGATTGTACTTGAAGAAATGTGCTTATTTTCTGTCAATGTATATTTGTTTGTGTATGTGTATATCATAGTGAAAAAGAATGACATCCACACATATTTATTCACATGCATAGATATGCAGATAAACTTAATGCTTTATAACACATAATTTCTATTAATCTATATTTGAGACTAGAAAGTGTTACAATAATTTTTAAATTATAAAACAAAGATTTTTAAAGTACTATAAAGAATTTGGGTCAAAGTAAAATTTATTAAAATTATGGTAAAATGAATAAAATAAACAATAATATTTTGAAGATGCTTTGAGGTTTTTCATATTATACCAGAAGTCTTTTTCTTTTTCACGGTTCTGCTAATTGGAAAACATTTCTTTGTTTACCTTGGGGAAAAATTGTTTATAATTGCAAACTTTACAACACAATTTTCAAAAACTAAAATTGCATTGTGTATTGAATTGACACATTTTTTTATATACAAGGCATATAATTTTAAAACTGTTTAAAACTCAGCATTTACTTAAAACACATAATTTAAAATTGTATTTTATGCAGAAATATATTTTTAATAGCTATTTTCCTGGTAGCATTGCTTCGTATTTTTTACTCTGAGAGAATTTCCTTTATTTCATAAACTATCAATTCTCATATTGAAGCAGGAACAAGTTTATGTTGTGTTGTTATCATTTTAAAATTCTGCTTTTGAAAGAAAGCAAATGTGCGAGATCAAGGAGGATTTGCAGAGTAACTTGATTGTGCTACCCTGTAGCATCTGTAACATCACCCGTTCTAAACAATCACAGGAACAAAGGCAATGACTGTTATTTGACAAAATGAGAATTCTAGGAGCTTGAGAAGATGGACAGTGTGAACATCCTGACCATCTCAAAACCAGCTATGTCTGTATATATCTGTATATATATTTGTGTTAATGTAAAAATTGGTGGTGAGAGGGATGAGAATTTTTTTTAAAATAAATAAAATAAGGGAAAACTAAATTCGAATTCAGGAGTGGAGGAAAAACCACCAGATTCTCAATATGAGGATATATTTAATAGCATTGACTCAATCCACCCTGCTTCTAAATATGTAAATAGGGAAAACTACAGCACTCTAATTTAGGAAAGCAACCTGGAATAGATTTCCATCACAGATTGACCTCAATTTGTGTACTAGTTCTACTCCTCGAATTTGACTAGATTTCTGAACTTTTTCTGAAACTAAGTTTCCTCATTTATACAGGAGGTTTGGGGAGAGGTTTTGTAAGGTAGAATATGGGCAAAATGCAAAATACTTAGAAAAAGTTCCATTTAAAGTATTAAATAAATGCCTATTCCCACTCCTATTCAAGGAAGACTTACATGAAAAAATTATTAAGCTTAAAGTGTGTGCAGGAAAATCAGTACAAATCAGTGAAAATGAAAAAAAAAAGTATGTTTTTATGAGACTGCTCTTGCAATCTCCCTTTATGTCTCCATATTCTCCAACACTATTTCTCTTGAGCACTGACGCTCTTTTGTTTTTCCCCTGGGCATACAATTGGGATGCTAATTTGTTGAGGCAGGGCAGACTATTTTGGTGAGATAGGTGCTGTTATTGATATGACAAAACGAAGTGATAAAAAGTAAAATTAATCCATTACCATTATTTTATTACCTAGCAAATAGATATAGAAACTAAAGTACTAAAATTTGACTATATAAAAAAGAAAGTAAAAATAAATGGTAACCGAGGTCATGGGAAACATTGATTAGATTTTCAAAAACATTTTTCCTTACATCAATAGCATATTGAAGATAGTACAGACAGACTTTAGCTATAGGCTTATATCAGCTTTTAAAAGATAAGGTTTCATACTTATAATGAAAAGACTCCTGCTTTCTTACGTGTGTTTTAGTACAACCTGTACCCATTGCTTTCTTTCCCAAAGTTGTGCTATCCTGTAAATTGGGCAAAGTCTAGCTGCTTTCTCTGAGAGAATACATGCATTTGTATCTGTACCCGCTTTGGGCGTAAATGTTTCATACTTACAATGAAAAGACTCCTGTTTTCTTACGTGTGTTTTAGTACAAACTGTACCCACTGCTTTCTTTCCCAAAGTTGTGCTATCCTGTAAATTGGGCAAAGCCTAGCTGCTTTCTCTGAGAGAATACATGCATTTGTATCTGTATCTGCATTAGGAATAAAGGTTTCATATTTATAATGAAAAAAAAGATAATGGATTTTCAGTAAAAATAAATGAAGAAAATGCTGAAAAATTGTCACAGATTGGAGGAGGCTAAGAAGACAAAATGAGTAAATGGCAAAGTAGTATTCTGGATTGAATACAGAACTAGAAAAAAAGAGACATTAGTGACAAAACTGATGAAATTTGAATAAAGTATGTACTTTTGTTAATAGCATTATGCCACATTAGTTTCTTAGTTTTGATAAATGTGCCATAGTTATATAAGATGGCAACATTAGGAGAAGCTAGGTGAAGGGTCAACAGAAACTACTTTGTACTGTCTTCACAACCCTTCTGTGAATATAAAATTATTATAAATATAGAAAGATTTTTAATAATAATTTTCAATATTTGAATTATCCATGATCTTGTGAAAGATTAAAGTTATTAGTAAATAAAGCGCAGATGAAAAAAACTGACCACGAGTTATAGAATCTGTGACACATTCAATACTTTTTAATTACTCTTTTCCCATCCCCACACACAGTACATAAGAGGAGTTTACATTATTGTTAAATTAAATCATTAAAAATTGATTCACACCAGCAGTCCTGACATATAAAGTGCCTTGCTTGTGAAAATTTTCTTGTTACAAATTGCAAAAGCAAAAGAGTAAAGAAAACCTGGAAGTGGTCATATAAGTAAAGATTTTGTTTTTTCAGTAGAATTTTTCAATATACCTTTCTAGGCAAAATTATAACTTTATTTTAAAAGAATATTTTAGCAAATAACAACTGACCCCTGTCATCAGGCAGAGATGAACACTCACTTCTCATTAAGTATACAGGCATTGTTGCTCATATAGATGATCTTAGTTTAAATGATGGATGAGTGTTATATTTCATAAAACAAACAGTTAAAACCTAATCAAGAAATTTCACATGAATAAAATATAGAAGATATTTAAAAATTAAAAAAATATGTACATTTGCAAATATGCAAATCAAGGAATTTATCATCAATCATTTTTTAGCCATAGCTTGTCTAACACTTCAGGAACTATGAATAGTACTTACGTGTGTGGATAGAAAAAATTCTTCACTGTCATGAAAGTGGAAAACAGGAGAGGAAAAAGTTTACAACTTTTTCCCTTATAAGAACCATCATCAAAATTAACTGAAATTCTGAATTAATTTTATTTTTTTTGTTTTATTTATTTATTTTTAATTCAGGATATTATGGAGGTACAAACATTTCGGTTACATGAAATGCATTTACCTCGCTCAAGCCAGGGACACAAGCATGTCCTTCCCCCATACAGTGCGCCCTGTCTCCATTGGCTGTGGGTTTACTCACCTCACCGGCTCTGCTCCCCACCCTCCACCCCGCCTACCTGACTGGCACCCAGTGAGTATTACTACCATATGAGCACCTTAGTGTTGATCAATTAGCACCAGTTTGATGTGAGTACATGCGGTGCATGTTTTTCCATCCTTGTGATACCTCACTTCGAAGGATGGGCTCAATCTCTATCCAGGATAACATAAGAGGTGCTAGATCACCACTGCTTTTGTAGTTTAGTAGTATTCCATGGTATACATGTACTACATTTTATTAATCCACTCATGTATTGATGCCCATTTGAGTTGTTTCCACATCTTTGCTATTGTAAATAGTGCTGCTGTAAACATTCAAATGCAGATGTCTTTATTATAGAATGTCTTTTTTTCCTTTGGATAGATGCCTAGTAGTGTGATTGCTGAATCAAATGGTATTTTTTTTAGCTCTGTGAGGTACCTCCAAATTACTTTCCACAGGGGTCGTACTAATTTACAGTCCCATCGGTAGTGTAAGAGTGTTCCAATCTCTCCACATCCACACCAGAATTTGTTATTTTGGGACTTTTGATAGAGGCCATTCTCACTGGAGTTAGGTGATAATCTCATTCTAGCTTTGATTTACATTTCCCTAATGATTAGAGATGTTGAGCACTTTTTTACCTGTTTCCTGGCTGTTATTCTGTCTTCTTTTGAAAAGTTTTTGTTCATGTCCTTTGCCCATTTATTGATGAGGTTGTTTGATTTTTTTGTTGTTGTTGATTTTCCTCAGTTCTATATAGATTCTAGTTATCAGCTCTTTATTGGATGTGTAGAAAGCTAATATTTTCTCCCATTCTGTAGGTTGTCTATTCATTCTAAGGACAGTTTCCTTGGCTGTGCAGAAACTTTTTAATTTCATCAGGTCCCATTTGTTTATTTTTGTTGCTGCTGTGATTGCTTTCGGGGTCTTCTTCATAAATTCTTTACCTGGGCCAATGTCTAAAAGAGTCTTCTCCACATTTTCTTCCAGGATTCTTAAGGTTTCATGCCTTAGGTTTAAGTCTGTTACCCAACATGGGTTGATTTTTGTGAGTGATGAGAAGTGGGGATCCAGTTTCAATCTTCTGCATGTGGATATCCAGTTTTCCCAGAACCACTTATTGAATAGAGATTCTTTTCCCCAGTGTATACTTTTGTCTTCTTTGTCAAAGATTAGATGACAATATGAGGATGGTTTTATATCTGGCATCTCCAGCCTATTCCAAAGGTCTTTATCTCTGTTCTTGTGCCAGTACCATGATGTTTCGGTTACTATAGCCTTATAGTAAGATTGAAGTCTGGCAGACTGATGCCTCTTATTTTTTCTTTTTGCTTGAGATTGCTTTGGCTATACATGGTCTTCTCTGGTTCCTGAAGAAGTGTAGAATTATTTTTTTCTAAATCTGTAAAGAATAATGGTGAAATTTCAATAGAGAGATTGCATTAATTCTATAAGTCACTTTAGGTAGAATGCACATTTTAACAGTATTGATTCTACCAATCCATGAGCATGGTAGGGATTTCCATCCGCACATATCATCTACAATGTCTTTTTTCAGTGATTCGTAATTCTCCCTGTAAATATCTCTCACCTCCTTCATTAAATATATTCCTGAATATTTAAATTTCTTTGACGCTATTGTGAAAGGTGTTACATCTTTGATTTGATTTTCAGTGACTTTTATTGGTGTATATGAATGTCACTGATTTGTGTGCATTCATTTTGTATCCTGAGACTTTACTGAATTTGTTTATCAATTCCAGGAGTCTCTTGGCTGAATCCTTGGGGTTTTCTAGTTATAATAGCATATCATCAGCAAAGATTGAGAGTTTGACCTCTTCTGCCCCCATTTGGACAGCCTCAATTCCTTTCTCTTGTCTGATTACTCTGACAAGGACTTCCATCACTATGTTGAACGGAAGTAGGGATAGTGGGCAGCCTTCTCTGGTTCCAGTTCTCAGCGGGAATGCTTTCAATTTTTCCCCATTCAATATGATATTGGCTGTGGGTTTCTAATAAATAGCCTTAATAATTTTAAGGAATGTCTCATCTATACCTAATTTTTTGAGGATTTTTATCATAAAAGTGTGCTGGACTTTATTGAACGCTTTCCCTGTGTCTATTGAGAGAATCATACGGTCTTTGTTCTTGCTTTTATTTATGTGGTGAATTACATTTATAGATTTGTGTATGTTGAACCAGCCTTGCATTCCTGGGATAAAGTCCACCTGGTCATGGTGAATTATTTTTTTGATGTGCTGTTGGATTAGGTTTGCTAAAATTTTGTTGAGAATTTTTCCATCTATATTCAAGAGGGATATTGGTCTGCAATTTTCTTTTTTGCTACATTCTTTCCTGGCTTTGGTATCAAGGTGATACTGGCTTTGTAGAATGAGTTAGGGAGGATACCATCCTTCTCAATGTTTTGGAATAATTTCTGCAGTATAGGTATGAGTTCTTTCTGTATATTTGGTAAAATTTGGGAGTGAACTCATCTGGTCTGGGACTTTTTTTTGGGGGGGGAGGTTTTTTATTGCTGCTCCAATTTCTGCTCTAGATATTGGTCTGTTCAGGAGTTCTATTTCCTCATGATTGAGCCTAGGGAGGTTATGTGTTTCCAAGAATTTGTCCATTTTCTCCACATTTTGTAGCTTTTGGGCATATAGATTTTTATAGTATTCAAGCATAATGTTTTGTATGTCCATGATGTCTGTAGTGACTTCTCCTTTTTCATTTCTGATTGAGTTATTAAAGTCCTTTCCTTTCTAGTTCTTGTCAATCTAGCAAGAGGGCTATCAATTTTATTTATGTTTTTGAAAAACCAGATTTTGGTGTTATTGATCTTCTGTATAGTTCTTTTATTTTCAGTTTCATTTAGTTCTGCACTATTCTTAGTTATTTCCTTTCTTCTGATAGGTTTAGAATAAAGTTGCTCTTCCTTTACAGTTCCTTAAGATGGTTTATTCGTTTGTTGATTTGTGAGCTTTCTATCTTTTGGATGTGAGCATTTAATGCTATTAGTTTTCCACTCAGGAATGCTTTTGCTGTATCCCACAGGTTTTGATAACTTGTGTCCCCATTATCATTTAATTCAAAGAATTTCTGATCTTCATCTGAATCTCTTCCTTCACCCAGCAGGCATTTAGCAATAGATTGTTTAATTTCCATGACTTTGTGAAGTGGTGAGCATTTCTGTTGGAATTGATCTCGAGTTTTATACCACTATGGCCTGAGAAGATACATGGTACAATTTTTTGGTTGTATGACATGCTGTTGGTCAGGTTAAGGATGTCCGCATTGGGTCAAATGCCAACCCCTGGTCCAGTCTCCTGTGGTATACCACCTATGTATACTTCATAAGGGGCTTTTCTTAGGTCAGGCTGCCATAAGGTGGCTTAAACAAAACACATTTATTTGTCATGATACTGAAAGCTAGGAAGTCCAAGATCAAGGTGCTAGCAGATCCTGTGTTTGGTGAAAGCATTCTTCCTAGTTTGCAGAACTCCGTCTTCTCATTGTATCCTCCTTGGTAAAGACCAGAGAGGCAGCAAGCTCTGGTATCTCTTCTTATAAGGGCATTAATCCCATTCATGAGGGCTCTATCCTTATGACCTAATTATCTTGCAAAGGCCCCACCTTCTAATACCATTACATTGGGGGTTAAAATTTCAACATATAAATTTTGGAGAGACACAAATATTCATTTTATAACAGGACTTTTGCATATGGAAAGCCCCATAAGGCATCACAGAAGTTATGTACCAGGCAGGTACTGGGCATATTTTGTTTATTCAGTATACTTATTATTTGAATTATGTGTGTACACACACACACACACACACACACACACACACACACACACACACAGATATTGTTCTTTTAAATATCAGCAGTTGTTTTCTTGTAAAATATTTTAAGTGAATTCTGAATTATCTTACCTAGTGAATAAAATTATATTTTGTGATATATTTATTATGTTTAACCTTGTTTTAAGGTAAACATAGAAAATTGTTTTTTTCCCCCAGCAGGTTTTCTACACTTACTTTTAGTTCATCCTAGGACTCTTTTTAAGCCTTGTGGGCTCAAGCGCTGACTTAACCTAATCTTTGAAACTTGTTTGCTGTTGCTGATAATGGCACTGGGATTTATATGTTTTTTGGATAGTGGATGGGATTCACAAATCACCTTAAGGTTCCTTCGGTAATAGGCAAACTTTTATTACATTTTCTCTCTTGACATCAACAATTGGCTGATGTCAATATTCTGTTGCTTTCTTTTAAAGTAAACTCTATATTTTGTGCTTCCATGTGGAACCACTTTAGCAAAAAAGAAAGTCTGTGTGAGATGTTGTTTGGGACCGCCATTTGATGAAAAAGTTGGAGGACAGTTTGAATATGGATGAAATAAATTGTTTGCTTTGGTAAGGTTTCTTACCACATAAATATAGAACAACTTAAAAACAGGAAGAAAAATCTTGATAATATAACTTTCATTTTATATTATTTTCCCAGGTAAAAGAAATACTGGCAGCACAAGAAATATTTTAATGTGGTTTTAAAAGCTGCATTATGACATATTACCTGTCTAGAATTTAAGATTTCAAAGGACTGTAATGATTTAAAATTATAATCTGGTGTTCAGAGTCAGTTTCTTTAGGATTTTAGAGCAATAAAAACAAATTCATTGGAACATGCTAGGAAAAAAATGTTTATTTATTTAAGGACTCTATTTTTTTTTTTTTCTATTTTTTAAAGTGGTGTTTCTACTACTACTCACATCGTGGTGGGGGGGTGGTAATTGATCTTCCTGGTTAGAAAGAAAAAAAAAGATACAATTTTCTGAATATTATAGAATGTAACATTTTTACGTACAGAAGTAGGAACAATCAGATCATTCTCATCTCCCTCAATTGAGCATTGTGTTTAAAATTACCATTTTAAAATAAATATTTTTGTAAAAGATACATAGCTTTATCAACAGCCAGAAGGAAAATCATCATTGCACAGGAGCCTATCTCAGATAATGCCTGGACCTGGGCCTTGTTCACCAAAATGAATGGTTGGGCCCAGACCCCTAATCTCACTACAAATATAGGCCAGCACTATAGGAAGCTCAGTGTCATGAGGAGGTGGCAGATGAGATTTCAAGGCTCATTTGGTACCTGGAGCTCTACACAATGAGGAGAAAGAGACAAACTGACAGAGAAGGAAAAGTGAAGCCTCAGAAACCAGTTAAGTATAAGGCATCAGAGAAGTCCAGTATAGAGAACAAGGCCCTGACCTGCAGACTCTTCATGGTATAAAGGGACTTTTGGGTAAACTGGCTAGAGTAAGTTCAGATCCCACCCTAATAAATACAACAAGCACAGGAAGCAGTCTTTGGTAAACACAGAAGTATACCACTCAATTTCCGGTTCAAACAAATACTTGGTAATGAGCTGTAGGAAGTGACGTCATAGAGAGCCTCCCACAGGGCTGCTTCAGATCCAGAGAACTGCCTCCTCCAAGGCCAGGGTCTTGTAGCTTGCATGCTTTGAGCAAGGAGGATACAAACTTCTGTCATTTTAGGCTGAGACGGAACATTGTGAAGTGATTTTGTTATTAATTTTTTAATCTATAACTCACATGAGGTTGAGTGAGGCTTTGGAGGACCTGCACTTCTCCCTCTGTCCAGTCCTAATCCCCTTTCCTTTTATAGGTTTTGATTCCTAATAAATATCTAAAACCACAACGTTTGTTGTATAATAAGTGCTTTGGAAGCCTCCAACTTTTATCTATCTGAAAATTTGATTTTCAGAATTGTGATGTTTGTCACAAAGAATCAACATTAACATGTTTATTTGAATTAAAAAGAAAGCCAAAGGAAACTATCACGAGAGCAAACAGATAACCTACAGAATGGGAGAAAATATTTGCATGTTACACATCTGATAAAGGGCTGATAACTAGAATCTATATAGAACTCAGGAAAATCAGCAACAAAAAAATCAACCTCATTAAAAAGTGGGCAAAGGACATGAATAGAAACTTTTCAAAAGAACACAGACTAATGGCCAACAAACATAAAAAAATGCTCAACATCTGTAATCATCAGGGAAATGCAAATCAAAACAACAATGAGATATCACTTATCTCCAGTGAGAATGGCTTTCATCAAAAAGGCCCCAAACAATAAATGTTGGTGTGGCTGCAGAGAGATAGGAACACTCATACACTGCTGGTGGGACTGCAAACTAGTACAACCTCTATGGAAAATAATATGGAGATACCTCAAAGAGATACAAGTAGAACTAACATTTCATCCAGCAATCCCATTACTGGGCATCTACCCAAAGGAATAAAAAGACATTCTATAAAAAAGACATCTGCACTGGAATGTTTATAGCAGCACGATTCACAATTGCAAAGATGTGGAAACACCCCAAGTGCCCATCAATACATGAATGCATTAATAAAATGCGGTATATGTATGCCACGGAGTTCTACTCAGCCGCAGAAAACAATGGTGATCTAGCACCTCTTATATTATCCTGGATAAAGCTGGAGCCCATTCTACTAAATGAAGTATCACAAGAATGGAAAAACAAGCACCACATGTACACATCATCAAATTGGTATTAATTGAACATCA
The DNA here is from genome assembly GCF_000956105.1 of Propithecus coquereli. Taxonomy (NCBI): domain Eukaryota; kingdom Metazoa; phylum Chordata; class Mammalia; order Primates; family Indriidae; genus Propithecus; species Propithecus coquereli. The sequence continues at coordinate 2,912,035 of NW_012148508.1, forward strand.
CTTATGTGCACAGATACCAGTAACATTCATTGGGTGTTGGGCAGATGGGAGAGGGGAGGAGAAAAGGTACATTCACACCTAATGGGTGCGATGGGCACCATCTGGGGAATGGACATCCTTGAAGATCTGACTAGGGTGGGGCAAAGCCAATATATGTAACCTAAACATTTGTACCCCTGTAATATGCTAAAATAAAAAATAAATAAATAACATGTAAAAATATTAAAAAAAAAGCCAAGACTTTTCTAAACAAAAAGTAGCTCTGATTTTGATTATAGATTTGATAATGGAGAAAACATGCCCATAAACTGAAGGAGTTGATTACATAACAAAAGTCTATTTCTATTTATTATTTATGTGAACACATTTATCCAAAAATTATATTTATAAAATTAAAAATTAGATATGTAGTTTGTTGATAAAAGTTTTGTACTTCTATTAATAAATTATATTCATAAATAGAAATTTTAAATAATTTTTTTAAAAAATCACCATCTCCATAGAAGATGTATTTCTTATAAAATTTTATATTTTGTGTGTAGTAAATATTTATAACTATTTGCAATATATTTACACTGTCTTGATCAAATGTATACTACTACTACTTTTAATTGCAAATTAAACTTTAACAAAATAACACTTAACCTAAAATTAAAAATATAAATAAATTTTGATCCACATCAATAAAGAATAGACACAATAGGAGACAGTTTTTTCCCCATCATGGTCACTATTTCACAGAAAAGACAAAAACTCATTTGAGTCCAAGGAGTAAAGATGGATTTAATTTAGATTTTTGATAAAGAGAAAAGCATATCATGTATCTACTTTTTAAATGAGCATCCAGGTACATAAAAATCTACTCATTAAAAAGAAAAAAATAAAAGTGTTCCTTAAGTTTCTACAGTAATCATACAAGTGTGGAGGGGGTGTTAAAAAAGGAAAATGTCAGACAAACACGTATGTTTTCTAAAATTCTAAATATTAAACATAAGATTAATTTTATATTACTTCTATTTTAAAACATAAGGCTTTTTTTCTACTGACAAAAATGCATCTACTCTGTTTTGAAGGTATAATAATTTAAAATAGGTTCCTTATTTTTAAAAAATTGAGGAAAAAACAAAAACAAATCTAATTTCTATTCCAGAAAGTAAAAATCGCCCATCTTATTTTGCAGAAAAAAAAATAGTTTATTGGAATTATCCTCATGATGTGCTCACTTTGTGTATTGTAATTAAAATTTTATGCAGTTTGTTTTGATAACCGTGGGTGTAAATGGGGCATCTCAGTGTGGAGCGATAAAACATGGGTAAATCTAGAATTTGTGTGTAAATTCCCTATTCTTTCACTGAGGGGAGCTAAATATATGCCACATTACAACAGAAATATACTAGAAACAATGTAAATAGTTGCTGAAGGGAAAATGAATCAGAGGATAATGAGGGGCTACTGGGAACAATGGAAATGAATGAAATTATATTGTGGTGCCAAAATTGTCCGTTGTGTCAGAGAGTTCACATAAATTACTTGAGTGGAGATAAGTATGAATAAAATGTTGCAGTATGAAATACATTAGCAAACGCTAAGGAGAAACTTAATAAGAAGAAATATGATTTATAGTTAATTAGGTGAAAATTCCAAGAGTGGATTGGACTCAACAGTTTTGCAGCAGGACAAAGGAAAATAGAGAAAAAAGCAAAAGGTTATGAAATAAAGTAAATAGTTTTTTTGGTCCCTTGAGGCAAGGGCAAAGAAGGTAAAGATACTTAGTACTGAAATTAACATAATAATGTTAAGCAATATTGAGACCAAACATATTTTCCTTTCTCCATGTTAAACAATACTGGAAACAGGTGTAATTTCCTTTCCCTATACTAAAAAATGAATGTACTTGAGATTACAAATACTGCAAAAATTTTTCCATATATGTATCATCTCTAGGGAATGAGGAAAAATAATACAAGTAAACAAAAAAAATGTGAAGAACAACGAAAGGAAAAACATAATCTCATGTAGATATGGCTGTCTGTTGGTTGAGAGACTTCCAAGACTACTCCTATATTTTTATACTCCCAGTATGTTAACACAAAAAGAGGTACCATATATTGTTTAAAGGGGATAGTACATTTTAAGTTTTACATGTTACTATGAATGACAAGGAAAAACACTTAGAGAATAACATTTGATGTGATAAAGATAACCAATCACTGAGTGGCAGTATGTACTACTTATTTGTTTATAGTTTCAGGAATTCTGATTAACCTAAGTCATTTATTGTCTTAAGTATGAGGAAAGAAACACCTCAATCAGAAGAACTAGTATTAGAACCTTAATGATATTTGCCCAAGTTGATTCACAACATAGATACTTCTTACATTTTTTGTACTTCTAAATTTTCAAATTGCTTATTTTTATCTTATTCATATGTTTAATAAAGCCATTTGCTTTATATTTAACGCAGGAGAAACAATAGTAGCCAAACCAACCCGAATTTCCAAAAACTGCACTCTAGCACAAGGCAAGAAAACCAGTTAAGGAACTTGAACTCTCAGACAGGAATTTTCCCATTTTATTCTATTCTCATGAGTAGAAGCTGGCTAAGTTCTACTTTACAACTTCAATATTAAAGGCACCCAGGTAATTCTCTCTGGGTCTGCTTCTCTCCATATGACTTTCCGATTCTGGTAATCTACTAACCGATTTGCTTCAGTTCAAATTCCTGTGTTCAAACATCTGAGTATTTTATTTAAGTATTGTCATATTTCTTGGGAAAGTTCATTAGAGGTCATAAACTACTAGTGAGCTTATAGATGGGTCAGTTGTTCACTTGCTCAATCTCTTGTATTCTGGGTACTAAAAAATAGGTATGATCCTAGGGATCAAAATATGAAAGTTTAAAGTAAATAATCACTTAAGTTTTTCCTTTCAACAGGGGCCACAGGCCTGAAAAACATATAGCACTTCAGTACACTGAAGAGGCTTTGATGAACAAATCACTGTACAGAATTTTAAATGCTTTTTATTTTTCTTGAGGAAATACTCTAAATGCTAACTATTGACCATTTAAAATTTTTGCATTTTTTTTCTGAAACTTTGTTCTCACACATTTATTTTTATTTTTTCCACAATGCAGTATCTAAGTGTTTCATTCATTTATTTTTCATACCCTGTATATTCTTAGCTTATAATGTGTGCCAAATACATATTAGACAGATGAAATAAAAGTATGCAACATCAAGTGCCTGGATTTATGTTTCTAGCTGTATGACAGACTAGATCCTTAGAGAATGCAGGGAAGACAGGGTGGAGGGTAGGAAGACTTTTAAAATGGATATCTAAGGTAGTTTAGAATAAGAATAAGAAATACTCAGAGACCA
>NW_012148508.1:2918224-2919148 GCF_000956105.1 Propithecus coquereli
CAGTCTAAAATGTAACTCTTCCCAATATTCTTGCTTTAGTACTTAGAACATAATTACCCTAGAGCTACTAATCAAGTCTGTATTAAGGCACAAAGGGAAGCTACTTATGATTTCTACTTCACATGAGGACTCATTAAGTATTTTTGCAACAAGCTAGATAATTAACATCCTCTAAAAATTATATGAAAGGTAAAAGCAAGTTTATCAGTCTGATCAGCAATAGTATATTCTTTATTTTTAGCAATGCCAAGTGCCCTAAATACATTAAATAAATGTAATCAAAGTTAGAATAACTTTTTGTAAGAAAAAAGCCAAATTAATTAGCTTAAAAATTCAGTCATTTGAAACATCAATAAAATTAAAGTCTTGTTAACCCCTGTAAGTTTTCATCTCTTCAGTGATGAAATTCAGTGTTACATATCTTCTGGCAATATTTACTTAATGACAGCAATTGTATATGGGAAAGTAAAATTGAACAGTAGAAGGAAATTACATATACCTAGGTTCATGATCATGAAAATATATTTTTCTTTACAAACTTGAATTATGGGCATGAGTTTATTGAATTAACTGAAGAATAAAAATTTATTGATCAATTAGATTTTGGGAACAGTTAGGCAGATTTCCAATTTGTCCACATGATAATCTCTCTAATAATAGACATTTGCTATATTACTCTTCTGAAATTGTTTACATGTCTGTCTATCTTATTACCCTGGATTAGTTCATTTGCCACTTATTCCTTACCACTTATATATCATTCTTCACCTAGTATCAGCCAAAGTTGTCAGAACCAAGCCTCCCATTTATTTATTTTTCATTGTTGCTGTGATTGCCTTTGGGGTCTTCTTCATAAACTCTTTGCCTAGGCCAATGTCTATAAGAATTTTTCCAACATTTTCTTCTATAATTCTTATAGTTTCA
>NW_012148508.1:2919198-2921102 GCF_000956105.1 Propithecus coquereli
AAGGAAAGAAATAAAAGAACAACATCCCGAATCCAAAGATAAAATCAGACTTTAACTTGGACTTTTTCCCTGAGAACAGTTACTTAAATGTAGTGACATTCTGTTGTATAGAAACACAATTTGAAGATGAGGAGGTGACAAGAGATGAAACCTAGGCCAACTGAAGTGAGAGGGTCTACTAGGAGACACATAAGGATAGTACTACAAAGAGTTACAACTTAATTATAAAGTAAGCTAGAAATAAACCCCACGTGTAGAAGGGACAGCAAGAAAACTTATATATCTTGACCTGAATGCTGAGGAGAAATGGGAAAAACAGACAAACAAACAAAAAACCTCTCCCCTGAGAATTCAGTGTAAAAATCCTGCTCCATTGTTATGTGCTACCCATTTTGGAATATCTCTCTGCTTTGAAAAATCTTTTTGAGTAATTTTAGGTCATCAGTGTCCATAGAAAACCTGAAAATAATTAATATAAATGGCTTCTTGAAAAAACAGCTTTACTAATGCTCAAATAATTTTCACAGATAACATCTTAATGGATTTAGATAAATAGACACTAAGTGAAAACACGGAAAAGCAACCTACAGCCATATGAGATTCATAAATATAATAATCACAGGGCATAGAGCTCATGAAGTATGGTATAACTCTGAGGGAATTAATTCTAAGAATAACAGTAAACCTTAAATAGACCAGTCTTCCTAGAGATTTGAAAACCTGGTTGAAATCTATTCAATCTCTGATTAGATTAATGTGATCTGTGTTTGCTACTGCCTATAGCCTGGTTACTGACATATGCAAATATAAAGCCTTTCCCAACAAGGAGAATATCATCTGGATATTATGCCTCTTCATTTCTTGTGTACACAACCTATGTGGGTGAGGAGGCCAAAAAGATTGTTTACCTATATAGTTTTGGAGTCTCTTGATGAGATGAAGTTTCTATACCTGCCTTGTAACTATATATAAATCTACATAAATGTAGTGTGGCATCAACAACTAATTGTGCCTGATGAGTCTGGTGGCAATCTTAAACCCCAAACTAGCGTGCTGCTATAGTTTTTATAGTAGAATAGACATAGGTGAAGCTAAGAGTAATGAAATTAGTGAACTGAAAGATAGAAGTGAAAAGAAATATGGAGAATAATGCTGCACAGATAAAAGAAAGAAAAAAATATAAAATAAAAGACATAAGACATGTGAAATACAGAAGAGAGTCTAGTATTTACCTAAATTAAATTCCAAAGGTAAATAAAGAGGAAGATACCATTATGGCTTTATTTTTTTTCAGCTGGAAGATGGGCATATGATGTAATGTTCATCTTGTTAGTTCTTTTTTTTGTTTGTTTCAGAATATTTCTGGGGTACAAATGTTTAGGTTACATATATTGCCTTTGCCCCACCTGAGACAGAGCTACAAGCATATCCAGGCCCCAGACAGTGTGCACTGCAACTATTAGGTATGAATATACCCATCCGCCTCTCACCTAATGAATGTTACTACCCTATGTGCCCATAAATGTTGATCAATTAGTACCAATTTGATGGTGAGTACATGTGGTGCTTGTTTTTCCATTCTTGTGATACTTCACTTAATAGATGGATTCCAGCTCCATCCAGGATAATACAAGAGATTGCTAGATCACCATTGTTTTTTGTGGCAGAGTAGAACTCCACGGTATACATATACCACATTTCATTAATGAACTCATGTATTGATGGGCACTTGGATTGTTTCCACATCTTTGGAATTGTGAATCGTGCTGCTGTAAACATTCTAATGCAGATGCCTTTTTTACAGAATGTCTTTTTTTCTTTTGGGTAGATGCCCAAAAATGGGATTTCTGGATCAAATGGTAGTTCTACTTATAGCTCTTTCAGTATCTCCATATTATTTTTCA
>NW_012148508.1:2934230-2934767 GCF_000956105.1 Propithecus coquereli
CATAGATAAATTGTAAGTAAGGTAAATTGGTGAAGTAAGGGCTTTTAGTATAACCATCACCTGAATAGTGTATGTTGTATCTGATTGGTAATATTTGATCCCTCACCCCCCCTTGCCATCCCTTCTTCTGAGTTTCTGGATTCCATTATACCCCTCTGTAGGACCATATATGCCCATCATTTAGGTTCCAGTTATAAGTAAGAACATGTGGTGGTTGTTTTTCCATTTCTGAGATACTTCACTTAGGATAATGGCTTTCAATTCCATCCAAGTTGTTGCAAAAATCATTATTTCATCCTTCTTTTACGGCTGAGTAGTATACCACATTTTTGTTATCTACTCATCAGTTGATAAACACTTAGGGTGATTCCATATCTTTGTAATTGTGAATTATGCTGCAATAGACATCAGAGTATAGGTGTCCTTTTGATATGACTTCTTTTCCTTCGGGTAGATACCCAAGTAGTGGGATTGCTGGATTGAATGGTAAGTCTACTTATAGTTCTTTGAGGAATCTTCATACTATTTTCCATAAAT
>NW_012148508.1:2934817-2936789 GCF_000956105.1 Propithecus coquereli
AAATAATTAAAATCAAGAAAATGATTAAATGATGATTATGTTTGTATATATTCTGCCATCCTTAATTTTTAGTATTTCTGACTTATCAATCTTAGGGCATCCATCTTCTTACCACTTCCTCCCGCTAAGAAAGTTAGGTGAGTCAATTACTCTGTATGACTCCAAAGAGTTTTTATTGCCAACATAAACCCTTCCTACGAAGCTAGTGAGACTACATACTCAGTCAAGCTTCACGCAGAAGAGATGTATTTTTATAAATAAGATTTTGAGTCATAAAATGACATATTATAATATTTTCTTTGGCCTCTCCTTATGTCATTCCCCTCTAATCATTTTGTCATTCCACTTTACAAAATTATAGGAAGGAAGATTTTCAACTTATATTTCCAATATTCTAAGATTTATTGTTCCATCAAGAAATTCAACACTATGATTTGAAGAAGAGCACTACCGTCATTAAAAGCTAGTTCTACCCAAAGGAACAAAAGTCATTCTATAATAAAGACATCTGCACTCGAATGTTTATGGCAGCACAATTCACTATATAGCAAGGATGTGGAAACAATCCAAGTGCTCATCAATCCATGAGTGGATTAATAAAATATGGTATATGTATACAATGGAATACTACTCAATTATAAAAAACGATGGTGCTCTAGCACCTCTTATATTTTCCTGGATAGAGCTTGAGCCCATACTCCGAAGTGAGGTATCACAAGAATGGAAGAATGGGCACCACATGTACTCGCAATTAAACTGCCACTGACTGATCAACACTAAGGTGCTCACACAGTAGTAATATTCTTTGGGGGTACGGGGGTTGGGGGTGGGTAAACTCACAACTAATGGATGAGGTGAGCGTTGTTGGGGGGAAGGATACATCTCAAATCATGGTTGGGATGTGGCAAAGTCATAACATGTAACCAAAATGTTTGTACCCCCATAATTCCTGAAATAAAAAAAAGCTAGTTCTCTGCAGTTGATAGAAGTTTCAGGGTACTTAGTTGAGAATCATGGAAGAAATAAAGAGAACCCACTGAAAATTCCAATCCTCAGGACCCATGTCTCCCAAGGAGCCTTTATAGTAAATGAGGAAGAGTTACAGATTCAAACATTTTATAGTGAGTAATTATATTTACTCTCAAGCATTTATAATTAATGATAAAGAAATTTTTAAAAAGAAATAACAATGTTTTTATTAGGTTCTTTGCATTTGTTTTTGTTTTTCAACCTTTAAAGTATTTATAGTTGTACCTTTTTCTCATTTCCATTTTCATATAATTGATTCTGCTTATTTTCCAATGATTAGTCCAAAAATGGTTTTGTTTTTTCCTTTTTAAAACCAATACATTTTTGTCGTTATTGAGTCCATTTCTCCTTTATTTTCTATCCATTAATATGTATTCTTATCTTGAATACTTAATACATACTTCTTTTCTGAGTTAATCCTGTTATGCTTTGAGTCGCTCCTAAATTGGATGTTTAGCTCATTATTTTCCAGCTATTGTTCTCTAATATTGTGTTTACAGAAATAAATTAAAAGCATTGTTTTGTTGTCTTTCTCCAGTATTGAGTTATAGTGTTTTTGCCATCATACAGTTCTAAATATTTCTAATTTCTATGATATCTTCTTTGACCCAACAGTTATTTAGGAAATAATATATTAATTTTACAGGTTTATAAATTGTTTTGCTTTTTGTTATTTATTTCTCAAGTATGACAAAACATATACTTCTTGATAATGATGATTTAAAATTTATTGACTGTAACTTAATATCTTAGTAAATGGACAATTTTCTAAACATTCTATGAATGCTAAACATCGATGTGAATTTTCCAAATTTTGATGAATGTGTTTATGTAGCAATTAGGCCACATTTATTAATTGACTATCTAAATATTTCTATTTGTTTATTGATTCTTTGTCGGCTTGATCTACAAAGCTCAAAAACCCCAAATCTTTGTCAGCTTG
>NW_012148508.1:2948549-2951174 GCF_000956105.1 Propithecus coquereli
TTTATATACATGAATAAATCCGAATGATTATCTTAACATCTAAATACTTGTTAAATAAAAATAATATTTTACTATTTTTCAACACTCAAACATATATCAGCATTGTTCTGTATAAAACATGTCTAAACATATTTAAATGAGGAAATTATGCTACATCAGTGGAAAATATTGATAAAAGTAAGATTGTTTTTGTGATCATGTTTATGAAAGCAATTTATATCACAAGGATGCAGCTGACAAACTCTAGTATTTTCTTAGTCATTCAAAGAAAACAAAGTATGAGCCAAGTAATATGTTCAGAATATAAAGGAGTCACCTTTAAAAATTTTTCAAGCTACACAAGCAGATTTATTCTTTTATATAATACTTACATATATATTTTTAGAATTCAAAGTTTATTTAAGATCCATCTATTTTATACTTAGCATGTTCAGTGAATGGTTTCAAGATCTTTTACAAATAATAACTCACACAAATTTCCTAACAGTGAAGTGAATTAAACATTATTCCTACCCCAAATTTGGAGATCAGAAATTTGGGGCTCAGAGATGTTAAGTAATTGCCCACGATACCATAGCTAGTGAGTGGGAGATTTAAACATGGTCTGTGTCTGGAATCAATTTTTAACCACAGTGCAATATTGAAAATTTGTTTTTTCTGTCAATCATGCATATATTATCAGTCCATGGAAATGCTGTCAACAACTATTGTGTAAGTTCTTGTATTCGTTGTCACTGTCCACCTACCTTCTCTCTTCCCTTATGCACTTCAAATGCACTTGAAAGATCTATTTTAAATACTGACAAACTATATTACTGAGTGGATTCAAAGACTATTATAGTTTCCCAACAAGGACAGAGATAAATGCAAATTCCTTAGGACAGCAAAATTCATATGCAGTGGTAAAGCAAAAGCCCTTAAAACGGTCTACAGAAGCCTGCATGATCTGACTCTCAATAAATAATTTTAGATGAATGAATGAGTAAATGAGTGAACAAATGAATGGCACTACTTCTATTTATTTATTTTAATATATAATGTCTAAAGTAAATCTCATTCAGACATTTGAGTTTACAATAGAATGAGGTTTACACTCAGCAGTGGGAAAAGTATAACCTGATACTTTCTGCTGAAAAATCAACTTATTTTAGAAAGATGTTTTAGTAACTATAAAGGGCTTCATTAGCCTTTTTGAGTCTCCTTACAGAAACTGAAAATTCTTCACCATGTTTTGTTGTCGTTGCTTAATTTCTTAGCTTCCATTCTTCCTTCTCTTCCTTCACTCATGTCCTGAATTTTTTTTTTATTTCTTTGTGTTGGTTTTTTACTTTCTCATCAATTTCATTTATTTTATTTGCCATCCATACTCTTAATTTCATATCTGGTTGCTTGACAATTTCCTTTATGTTGGGTTCCATTAATAGAGACGTATTATGATCCTTTGGGCGTGTTAAATAGCTCATTTCTTTGTGTTTCCAGAGTTCTTATGCTGGTTCCTTCTCATCTGAATCCTCTTCTCTCAGTACAAGGCAGATAAATTTGTGGTGCATCTGTTGTTCTTTGTTGGGATCTCTCCTACTTAGTGCAAAGAGGAGAGATCCCTGGATGGAGCACTTGTGTCCTGCTCTGGAAGTTTGACCTGGCAGAAAGGGGTGGATGCACTGAGAATATATAATGCAGCTTTCTTCCTGTGTCACCTTGTTCTCATGTGCTTGTCACAGTCCAATGCTAAAGGATATTTGGGCAGAGTGGTGAGTTGGTCCCCAGGCCACTGTTAGAAGTTTGGACAGGGGGATGAGTAAGTCTCTATTCACAGAGGTGGGTGGTGTGGGACTTTGCTCTGCTCTGACCTCCCTGCAGTGGTGCAGTGGCAGCTAAGTGGGACTATTTACATGGTGGCCAGAGCAGCAGGTCTGTGAGTGTTTGCTCTGCTCAGGTCCAGGGGCAGTGGTGGTACTGCAGCAGGGGCGGTTCTCAGTGAGCACATCTGTGGCAGTATGAGGGTCTGTAGCCATGTGGAGGGAGCAGTGCCACTGTATACAGGCAGTGCGTGGCGTGGGTGGGGTCTCCAGTGTGTGATCCGTAGCGTGCGGCCACAGGGGCACGTGGTGCTTATGGCAGCCAGGGTGCATGGTGGGTAGGGTCATGCCAGTTGGGTAGATCGCAGTACCTTGGCTGGTGGCTGGGTGGATGGTGGGATCACTGCTGGTGGTGGGGCAGCCCATTAGTACACAGCAAGTCATGGTGGCAGGAGCTCTCCCTCTGCCCAAGTCTGACTGCAGCAGCCGCTGTGATGCTGCTTAGGTGGCTGCAGCGGTGGTATCCTGAAGGTAGCGGCAGATGCTGAGCCATGGGAACCTGCTCTGCTCCGATCCCTTGGTGGCCGTGGCAGGACTAAGGTCACGCGCACAGCACCCACATGCATGTGAGAGCGCCCGTTCTCCCCACTCCCTCCCTGGCTAAGCAGGGACTGCAGTGGAGCCAACCTCTGTGTAGACTGGATGCTCTGAGGCTGAAAGCTGAGAATGGCATCAGTTGCAGCAACCGGGGATCAGAAGCCAGGAGGTGCACATTGCACTCTTTGTGTATGCAAATATCCATCCCCTCCTCCCTCCTCCCCCCTCC
>NW_012148508.1:2951224-2953850 GCF_000956105.1 Propithecus coquereli
TTTGACTTTTTAACAGTGGCCATTCTGAAAGGGGTAAAGTGGTATCTTATTCTGGTTTTACTTTGCATTTCCATGATGATTAGTGGTGTTGAACATTTTTCATATGTTTGTTGGACATTTGTATAATTTCCTTTGAAAAATGCCCATATTTTTGTTATTTCTGATTTGCTTGAGTTTCTTGTAGATTCTGGATATTAGTCTTTTGTTGAATGTATAGTTTGAGAATATTTTTCTCCCATTCTGTAGATTGTTGATTTACTCTGTTGATTGTTTTTATTGTCATGTAGAAACTTTTTAGTTTAATTAAGTCCCATTTATTTATTATTGTTTTTAGTGTATTTTCTTTTGGGGTCTCAGTCATAAATTCCTTGCCTAAGCCAATACCCAAAAGAGTTTTCCTTAGTTTTATTTTAGAATTTTTATACTGTCAGATCTTACACTTAAGTCTTGAGTTAATTTTTGTGTATTGTGAGAGATAGAAATTCAGTTTGATTCTTCTGTACATGGCTCTCCAATTTCCCAGTACTATTTATTGAATAGGGAATCCTTTCCCCAGTGTATGTTTTTGTTTGCCTTGTCAAGGATCAGTTTGTTGTAGGTATATACTTTTATTTTTGGATTCTCTATTCTATTCCATTGATCTATGTATCTGTTTTTATACTGGTACCGTGCTGTTTTGGTTACTATAGTTTCACAGTGTAATATTAATATGAAGTCAGGTAATGAATGCCTGCAGATTTGATCGTTTTACTTAGAATTGCTTTCTCTATTCAAGCTCTTTTTTGATTCCATGTGAAATTTAGGATTGTTTTTCTAATTTTGCGAGAAATGACCGTGGGCTTGCACTGAAATTGTTAATCACTTTTGGCAGTATGGACATTTTGACAAAATTGATTCTTTCAGTAAATGAGCATAGATGTTTTGCCATTTGTGTATGAAGAGTTTCTTTCATTAGTGATTTGTAGTTCTCCTTATAGAGATCTTTCACCTTCTTATTTAAGTATATTCCCAGATGTTTCGTTTTGCAGCTATCATAAACAATATTGACTTCTTGGTTTGATTCTCAGCTTGGCTATTATGAGTATATAAAAATGTTACTTATTTATGTACATTAATTTTGTAACCTGAAACTTTACTGAATTTATTTTTCAATTCTCCAGAGTTATCTGAAGGCATCTTTAGGGTTTTCTAGATATAAGATTATGTTACCAGCAAATGGGAATAATTTGACCTCCTCTGTTCCAATTTGGATGCCTTTTATTTCTTTCTCTTAACCAATCACCCTGGCTAGGACTTCCTAAGAACTGGAACCAGACAAGAATGACCATTTTTGCCATTTAATGAAATATTTTAACACATAAAGGTTTTAAATTTTGAAGATGTCTAATTTATCTTTTTTTGATTTGTTGATGTGTTTAGTGTTCTATCACTAAGGTTACAAAGATTTTCTTCTGTATTTTCAGTTTATATTTAGTCAATTATCTGGTTTGAGTTAATTTTTATATGGTCTGAAGTCAGAGTTTCTGCTTTTTTTTGTTTGTTTACATGCAGGTATCCAATTAATTCATACCCATTTGTGACAAATATTTCTTTGATCCTTTAATTGCCTTGGCCCTTTGCAAGAAATCTCTGTAGGTCCACTTCTGGACAGGCTATTCTATTCTATTAATACATTTGTTTATCCTTGCACCATACCATGGTACCTTAATTATTGTGACTTGGAATTAAGACTTTTAATCAAATAGTGAAGCTCCAATGTTGTTATTTTTTCCACTGGCACTTTTCTAGGTCCTTCGTATGTCAACACAAATTTTAAAATCAGTTTGAAAAGTAGAGAATGTGAGACTAAAGGAAAAGTAACTCTACATAGCATTATACTTATTTGTTAAAGTTTATTTCCATGGAACATGGGATAACATTGTGAAACCACTACAAATTTATACTGAAACTCAGCAAATAAGTAAAACAGTAGCAGATAGTAGGAGCCAGGCTCCTCTCTGTTGGAGTAGGAGATTACAGACAATTAATTGGAGAGATGAGACTAAATCATGTGACACTGGATTAGAGCAGGAGACATTGGCATAAATTCATGGTCACACACACATACAATTTAAATATTTATATTTCTTTACTCTATACATAATTATACACGAGTGTATATTCACATGATAACATACATATATTTTCTAGCTATTTCTGCTGAGAGGGCCTATAAGCAATGACAATCTGGTACTACTGAACACTTACGTCTTTTGTTCCAGTACTGTTCTCCATATGAGGGACCAGAGCTCCCTGAAGAAATGGCTGATTCTAGAGCTGGGGAAAGAAATATATAAGACGATCCTAGAGTGACTAAAAATAGTAACTAAAAATAAGAAATTGATCAGAAAATTATGTGGATAATTCAAAGGGATACAGAAACCAATTGAAATAATTTCCAATGGCCATGGATGGAATACTTTGAGCAAAAAGATAACTCAAGTAACACTGGATTATGGCTCAAGTATAAAATAAATATTCATGAGCCTATACTGATATAAGTGATTGAATGAAAAAATAAATGGGGGAGAATAAACAAATGTTCATACAGAAGAATTCCAAAGAAAACATTTATAAGGGAGCTTCG
>NW_012148508.1:2954201-2956379 GCF_000956105.1 Propithecus coquereli
CATTTTTAAAAAAATATGATTTATAATATTTACTTCATGTAGAGGTGTTGGACATCTTTATTAGATTTATTCCTGGGATTTTGTTTCGTTTTATTTGGTAGGTGCTATTACGAATGGCTCTTTTTAAATTTAACTTTACGTATTTTAATGGCTAGCACACAAAAATACATTGATGTCTATGTATTGACTATTTTCTGGACTGTGCTAAATTCATTTATTAGTACTGTTATAGAATTTTGCAACATATATTCTAGGTAAGCAAATATATCTGCAAATAGGGAAAATTTTGTTTCTTTCAAATCTTTATGACTTTCAATTCTTTAGCCTTTTTGCATCAGATAATCTCTCTAGTACAATGCTTTACTAGAAGTGGTGAGAGTGATAATCTCTGACACATTCCTAGTCTTAGAGAAATATAATTCAATATTTTACCATTAAGCGTAATGTTAACTGTAGAATTTTTAGATGCCTTTAAAATGTTTGAGACTATATTCTATTTTTTATACATTGTTCGATTCGATTTGTTGATGTTTTAAAATGTTTTTTGTGTCAATGTTTATAAAAGATTTGTACATCTTTTTCATTTTACCTTGTTATATAGTCACTTCAGTTAATACTGGCCTCATAAAATAAGTTTTTCTCCCTCTATTTTCTAAAATATTTCCTGTTTCAACAGCTCTTTATTTGTTTTACATTTTTTATCTATTTTTCTTTGATTAGTTTTGTTTTTGTTAATCCTGTGTTCCTGATATCGTGTATACAAAGGAAGGATAGAGTCTTCTACTGGTATCTTCCAAGAGATTGTATGTTGTAATAAGGTATTTACCAAGAAAAAGTTCTTACCTGTCAATTTTTAATTAACCTATACACTTTTCTTATTAGAAGCACAATGTCCCTACAACTTATGCTAAAGTAGTTCTATCCACCTTCATTTTTATTTTTTTCTCTTTTACATATTCATTTTGTCTCCTTTGTCCACTGAGTTTAACTTAATTTCCTCAGAAGTATCCTATAGTTATAAATCATCTCTTCTCTGGTATATGATCTAAGATTTAATTCATCCAATACATTTTAATTTACAATTTGTATACTTTTTATTGTTTTACTATGTACACCAGCTGTGGCCTATTCTCAGGGTAAATACCATAAAAAATATGTTTCTGATATCCAATTCTCTATTTCAAAGCATTGACAGTGCCTCCTCTTGTTCACCATGCAATTCCCTCAGATTATTTTTTCTAAAAAGTTCTTTAGAATTTATAGTTTATTATCTGCAGGAAGGCTAGTCTGTTAGGAGTTATGCAGCCATAACAAAAGCAGCACTGTATTTATTTGAAATATCTTAGAAACTGTTAATATTTCATCTAATGTAATGTATTTCTGGGACCAGATATCATAAAATGATCTTGAAAGGTCAAGTTATTCTACCTGATGTAGACTGATTTTCATATAAATCTTGTTATTGAACACATTAACTATATCATTTTAGATCTCAGGGACCCCATTAGCAGAATTCGTTGATAATCTAGTATTATCTCAAAGTAATTCAAAGAGTCTATGAAAGTCATTGCTTTCTGAGATATACTTGGGCTACATTTCTGGATAAGTAAAGAACTGTCAATAAGAGTGTCACCGAGGATAAGGAAAATTGATATATATCTGCTAATATAATGAAAATAAATATGCATAGAAAAAATTCAGCTGCACATGTACAATTTTGTTCATAATAAAATTATGTTATCAGAATGATGTTAAGTAAAATTTTAATATACGGAGGTATATATTTCCAGAAACTATCAAATCTTTAACTTTATTTAAAGAGGTCTACTTCTTTATATATGATTTAAGAACAAAGCAAATAGCAATATCCCTCAGATGATCTGTGAATCACTTCAAAAAAAAAAGAGATATTGCAAGAATTTGTTTAACCAAATTAGCATTGGATTATAAAGATAATCAAGAACTTAACCTATGAAAGAGACGATAAATTTAGAAATATCAGTTCAAAAATAATAAGGGAATATTATGAAATTTATAATGATATATAACCTCTCGATAAAGAGACGGTTCCTACCACAATGCAACATAAAATATAATATCCTGATTGTGATGTTAACTCCTTGAAAAGAAAGGAAGTAACTTGATCATAATGTCAATATCATATAATTTTTGAAAAGA
>NW_012148508.1:2956429-2957570 GCF_000956105.1 Propithecus coquereli
TATTTCACCTTTTAATCCATTTACGTATTCTTTTCAATTGATAGGTTTGTCTCCTTGCTTCTTTCTTCCCTCCCTTTTTTCTATTTTTAGTTTTGAAGTTAAACATTCTATTTCATTTTTAGAAAAGTTACACTTGACATCTTTCATACATATTTAACAAAGACTATTTTCAAAGAATACAAGAATCTTAAGAGGGTACTGTTGACCGGACTCCAAAATTATTTGTGATTGATGTTCACATTTGAGCTTGATTTTAATTCATTTAAATATGTTGATATTATTTTTATACTTTAATTCCTTAATTTGACACATTCATTCTGCAATAAGAGTTTAACTGCTTATATTGATGTTTGAGTGCTAACACCTTTTAAGACTCACCTTTCCCTCTTCCTCTATGCCCCACATTTGGGCAAGATGATAAGAATTCTCAGGTGTTCTCTCTTTTGGCATTGAGCAAGAGATTGAAAGCACACAAGCCCCTGGCTGCATGCAGGAACTCTCACTGTTGCCTCTCACGTAATATAAAACCTCATCAGTCTCCGTTCCTTTCTCTCTTAAGGAAATTTTGGACCAGCATGGAAAGCCTGCTCTTAACTTTTTCGTATGCTCTTGGAGTGTATGAGTGTTGGAGTGACTGTGTGTGTGTGTGTGTGTGTGTGTCTGTATAGCATCATGAGTCTTGACATCTAAACTAAATTTCAGGTGGTGGTCCACCCCACTTCTGCAGGATGGCCACAGAAAACTATGAATCATGGCCTTTCTTTACCATTCTTTTTTCCTTTTCAGATTTTCATTCAAGGAATTTTTCTAGCATATTTTGGGATGTGGTTTTAATTTTTATTTTCCTGAAGACTAACAATATTGAATATCATTTCATAGGATTATTAGCCATTTGTTATCTTCCTTTTTGAAATGTCTGTTCAATTATTTTACCCTTTTTATTATGCTGTTTTTATTTTCTTTCCTTTTCCCCCAGCTTTATTGAGATATAATTGACAAATAAAAATTGTGTACCTTTAAGATTTAAATGTGATGTTTTGATATACATATACATTGAAAAAGGATTACCACAAGCAAACTAATCAACATATACATCATCTAATACTCATCAATCATATTATCCTGGTTAATTTTTCGAAAT
>NW_012148508.1:2967070-2996853 GCF_000956105.1 Propithecus coquereli
TGATAAATAATTTCTTTCACAGAGGGATCTTGGGGAGAAAGAAATGTACCACATAAAAAAAAAAAAAAAAGAAGAAGCCAGGAGGTCCCCAATGTGCTCGCTCTCCACTGCCATCTGCTGCTCAGTCTCCAGGCAGCTCCCTGATCGGTTTGGAGGCCTGCTGTAGTACGGGGGAAGGCGGCTCTTGCAGCTCGGGTTGCAGTGTTCTTCGGGGAGCATGGAGTCCTAGGGTTCTCTCAGAGGCCCTTCGGCACTGTGGGCGCTTCCCCCAGATACCTTTTGCTCTTGCCAAACAGATCACCCCACCTTCCTCTCTTTCTTTTTGGGCGGATCCAATCACTTTTCTGATGATTCACAATGCTCTTCTGGAAGATTGTTCATCCATTGGTGACCTTCTACCGCAACTTTTGGTCCTCTCGTTGAGAACGGCAGGTGCGGGCTGCTTCTGGTCTGCCATCTTGCCCATTCCCCCCAGGTCTAAGTACGTTAGCAGACCTGTACATACTGTTTCATATTTTTTTCAAGTCCGTAGATCTGCATGTGTGTGTGACTCATTTTCTCTTCGGGATTAGATTATGTTGATGTTCATCTTTTCTTCTATTATTCCCTCTAGGTTCTCAATTTTGTATCTCCCTGTTTGTCTACTAACCAGAGTTATTAGATTCTGATATGATCAAAACGAAGTTTGAAAACACAAAAGAAATGGAAGAAACATTCTAATTAAGGATTCCTAACTACTCTTTCTGGTACCATGAACATATCCTTCCAGCAGTAATCTGTGTAAATAAAATGATTGTCATTTTTCTGAAATTTTACATATGCAAAACAAGTTACGAAATGATGACATTTATGTTTATTTTCATGTAGAAGAAACAAATACCTTACAGGAGAAAACAGAAGAAACACCTTCAAGTAGCCTCCCAACATTGTGGAAATATGTCCCATAAATACAAAACTGCATCCATACATGGTTCCTTTTGTGAGTGTGTTCCAAAATATTACGTGTTTAGAAATGGGCGCTCAGGCAATTTCACTTTTTTTCCTGAAAACTTTTCTGTGCTATTTGAGTTCTTTAAAATGAACACATAATATACCATATAATATGAGGTCATCTACATTTCAGACAAAAAGGCTAGTATTTTACTTCACAGTAGAACGATGGAACACTTCTGTAAGATTTGTTTCACAGGGTCATAAAAATATTCAACAATTACTATATTATAATCATTCTGACCTTTGTAAAAATTAAGCCTTTTAAATAATTTCTCTAAAATTAATTCCATGACCTTTCATTGAGCTGCAGTAGAGTGTCACTGAATCTGTTACTTATATCACAGCAAAGGTAAAATGTCCATTTGGAAATTTTTTCTCTAACAGACAATAAACATTTGCTAATTTATAGACAAGTTTTTCCCAAGCAATGGTCAGATGTTAGACTCACATAGGAGAACTTTAATTTTCAATATGGATTGGTAAAGCTGTCTTCTCTTTAGAAAAGAATTATACAGAAAATAAATAGTATCACTGTTCAGTAAGAATAAAGGCAATAACATGATCATTTAATAATCCTAATGACTGATCACTACGATTCACAGAGACTGTTTTTAAAAATTTGAAAATGCGTTTTGCTCAAATATTCTATTATTTTTTCATTTGAACATTGGCTATAGTATTTTGCCAGGTGTTCAATTTCATACCACTTATATACATTTTCTCAAAACACCTGCTTCAATATATTACATTGACCGTAATTCATGAGACAATCTATTTTTCCTCTCTCCTTCCTTCCTTCCTTCCTTCCTTCTTTGACACTCATCGATGATTGGACACAGCCTGTAAAATTAGCCATAGTTTTGCTATAAAAGAAATGAAAAAGGGGGAGTGGCACAATATGAGGCTAGAAAAATAAACAAGGGCCAAGTTGTAAAAGATATTAAAGATAATGTGATGCTTGTGTTTTATTTTATGGCATTGAGGAAGATTTTATTTATAGAGTTTAACCAAGGCAAGGACATATTATATTAATTAGCATTTTAGATAAATATGCTTTTCTATTAAAGAGGAAAAACAAAAACAAGCAAATGATTTAGGAAGTTTTGTAGTATATTCTGCAAAACTGAATTCGATTTTTAGACAATTGATTATGCAGAACAATTTAAAGGAGGAACTTTTGAGTAGTAAATGAGAGTTAATTATGTAGGGATTAGCCATTGCCTTGGATGCCAGGTATTGAGAATTGTAGGCACTAAATTTGAATGCTGAGATAAATAGAGAGATCAGTACTGACGTAACATAAAATGGAAAAAAATAGGAGCTGAGTGTTCTTAGAAAAACATAACTTAATAATATGTGGTGTTAAAAATGATCTCTCATAATAAATCTGGAACTCGACTTTCTAATATGGAATATGAACTACTAAACGTTAGACTCACTTGTAAAAATATTTTTTGTTTTGTTTTGCTACTTTGATTAAAAATAAACTATAACTTTAACAAATCTTGTGTTGCCAGAAGTAGCAACACATTAATCACCTTGAAGTAGTTTGTACATATATGTTTATGTAGTAAACAGTAACACTGAACTCAAAGAGGGTACCATCGTAAAGGAATCTGATAAAATGGGCTGAGGATTGCAGAGTATGAAATGTTGAAAAGGAGCAGAATCAGATTAAAGATAAATGTAGTTGAAGTATTCTAAGTTTCTGACGTTTTCTGTAATGACAAGAGTGTAAAATCATCAATTAGTATTAGTCATTGCTAAATCAAGGATGAAAGTTTTAATTTCTAGAAAATTACTAAACACAAGGAAAAATGGAAAGCTGAAAATAATTAATCAAAAAATTCGAGAAATAAGAAAGCATGCGTACAGAGCAGGTGGAACAAATTAAAAGCACTTCGCAAATGGCAGATTATAGTAAGTATAAATGCATGACATGCTCTAACTATAATTAGAATACAAAATAAATAACACCCAGGTAGGCTGTGTATAATCAATATAAAGGATTTGTTATGCAGAAAGTTTGAAGGTGAAATAATTGAAATTGATCATCCAAAATAAAATATATGTGTCTATATTAAGATAACACATAAGAGATATTAAAGAAATTTAATTACTAGAGATAAAAAGGTTATCTTGTTGAAAAACATATCCATCTATTATAAAGTTTCTGTATTTAATAGCATACTTTCAAAGTCTATAAAGCGAAAAACAACAAAATGGAAAACAAACAAAAAAAGAAATAGAGGAAAAGAAGGAAAGAAAAAAGTAAAGAAAATTCTTATATTAGGTGATTTAAATATTCTTCTATCAGAGGTACACAGAACGTACAGACAAAATGTCAGTAAAAATACGAATGAGCCAATATTACTAATAAAATTTGCCTTATTAATATATACAAAGCTTTTACCACAACTATGCAGTAAACACTTTCCAAGAACGTAAAACACTTAAAAAACTTATCATAAATTAGACCAGAATTAAAAATAAATCAAAATATTGAAATCATCTAGAATACATTCTTGGATTACACTGAAGCTGTACTAAATGTAACACAAAGATACCTAGAAAATATACATAAGATACATATATATGACCATGCTCAAAGAAGACATCATCATAATAATAAAAACAGAATTTTTTATTTTAATAATTAAAAAACCTAATACTAATCAAAACTAGGACAGAGACAGTGTTACCTAAGCGAGTACCCTTAAATGTATATGCTAAGAGAAAATGGCTGAAAATTATGAGTTAATCATCCACATGAAAATAGAAAACAGATATTTCTAGTTCAGATATGGAACTATTGCAAGAGATCATCATTGTACTTTTCACTCTAAAAAACAAAATAAGCCAGATAATCTACCAAGCCATGACACTCCAACCCATCAGAGAACTGAGGACATTAAGAAAACTTACTAAAATAGACTTCATAAAAACCTTCGTTAGTATTAATAATTCTGAAACTACTTTTACATACTAGAGTTGTTTTACTGAGGGGTTGAACAAATAAGCAAATTAATGGTAGATAATGAGTCAAGTTTCTCATAGATTAAGAGGTAAGCAAAGGAAAATGATAGAAGGACCTTATGATGTTTATTAGAATGGAGGCAGAACTATCAGTATGAAGTCCTGTTTACCTTACTATACACGCTTACTGACATAGGTAGGTAGATAGATGTATCAATAGATATAAACATAATATATGACTATATATAATTGTATATTATATCTGATATGTTATATAGATATGTTATTATTTGTATGATTATAAATAAATAAGCGTGAGTCAGTTTATATACATATATTTCCTGGCTCTGTCCACTGAGGGTGCCTGTCAGCAGTGACACATCAATAGCTGTTAGCACAACCCATATCTTGGTTTCTAAATACTTATTTTTTTAAATTCTTAATTTTCTCCATTAAGAAAGTGTAATATAGGAATCCTTGGAAAAATAAGTGATCCTAGGCCTGGGATAGGGAAAGAAAAATATGAACTTGGAGCATTGTATAGTGGCAGAAAGAAAAAGAATACTCAAATGTTAATAATGGAGACACGTCAGAAGGACTGAGGATTCAGACTTATAGAGTTCCAAAACTAGAACAATTTGAGATAAAATTAATAATGATAGTATTTGATGATGACCCAAAAAAGAAAATAGGTATTGATGAGTATATAATGATACAAATAAATGATTGAATAAATAGATAAATGTGGAAGAAGAAAAATCTTAGAGTAGAATTTCAAATAACATATTAAATTATATGTATGTGTGTCTATATCTATGTCTATCTATTGATGGATATATTCATATACCCTCCCTTCAGGAGCTATAACTTTATATCCTTTCCCTTAAGTATGGGCTAGACTTAATGATTTACTTACAAAGAATACAGTATAAAGGGGGAAAAAGTGTGCTGACTACAGTGGAACAACCTGGTAAACACTACCTAATCCAGTTATCAAAGTTAACTTTCCCAGTGATGTAATGTTTTTAATTGTGAATCCCCAATGCTATGCTATATGGGAAGGGCAGCTAATTTCTATGATATTCTTCCAAAAATTTATTACCACAATCTCACTGGAAAAAAACATCAAGTAATCCCAAATTGAGGGCTGTTCTACAAATATCTGAACAATATTCATCAAATTATCAAGATCATGAAAAATATGGAAAATCTGAAACTGTCCCAAACCAGGAGATAGTGAGGATCCGTAACAACAAAATGGAATGTGATGTCTTAAAATGGATCCTGGAAAAGTGTGGTTCTTAAAAACCATTGTTTTGGATGAGAAAAAATACATATATTTAATTAAATTTAAAATTTTCTTTGTAATTAAAAAAACAAGAAAAAGAGTGGGAAAAATTACACACACACACACATATATACCTGTGTATTAGATATATAAACATTTTGATATACACACATATATATATACAATATAATGTATAAAGAATAGAAGAACTCTTCAATTCAATCAATAAAATCAAACAACCCAACAGAAAAATGAGCAAAAGTCTTAGTGATAATAAAGACACTTCACCGAAGAAAGTATCCAGATGGTAAATGGATGTATGAAAAGGTTCTGAAGTATTTGGTCAACAAAAGAATATAAATCCATATTTTTTTCTGGCCAGTATATGAATCAATTGGAACTAATATGCACTGCATACGTTGATAAAAGAATTTTGGAAAATTATTTGATAGTTTCTACTACTGGTGAATTCATACATGCCTTATGGCCTAGCATTTCTCTTTATAAGTATGTACTCAACAGAAATGTATTGATAAGTTCACCAAATGATATGTACAGTTATGTTCATAGCAGCACTGTTATCAATAGTCAGAAAACAGAAACAACGTAGCTATCAATCAAGAGAAGTATGATAAAAATTTTTATATCTTTTTACAATGAATTACTATAGCACAATTAAAACAAATTAGTTATTGCTACACACTATGACATGGATCTGTTTACCATAATAATGTATAAAATAAGCAAAACAAAAATTCTACTTTTTGTTTTGTTTGTTTTTTTGTTTTATTTATTTATTTATTTTATTTCAGCGTATTATGGGGGTACAAATGTTTAGGTTACATTTGCCCCACCCGAGTCAGAGCTTCAAGCGTGTCCATTATTGACTGACTTATTTACATAAAGTTATAAAAAGACAAATATAATCCATGGAATTCGAAAGCAAGAGAATGTGTGGAAAGCAACATTCTATTTCTTGATTTAGGTGACAAAGACAAAGGTATATTCACTTTGTGAAAATAATGATACCATGTACGTATTATTTCTGAATTTTATACATGTATATTATATCTGAATACAACTCAAAATACAATAAATTATTGAAATAATGTACAAGTATTGGTCTATTTCCTTAGTCCATAAAGAATTATTTTAAAACAGTAGGAAATAAAACAAAAATGCTTTCTTTAAATTAAAAGCACAATAAGATTATTCAAAAATGAATTATATGTATTTATTTTTCCTAAATGTTTGGGTTATACAAGGGATCTCAAGTCAGTAATGTAATACAGGACCAGAAAAATATTTAGAAATAAATGTAAAAGATATTTAAAGGGACAGGAGTTAATGATACCACAATGAAAATAATGTGTTTAGGAAAATGTTTGTCCATATACTTTCACTTTTTCAATTATATTCTCCAAATCCTTTTTAAAAACATCTAATCAGCTAGCCTAGAACAAGAAAGTAAAGAAAGCACAATAACACTACGCATTTTATATTGACTTTGGAATTGGTATAACCATAATACTTATTACATTATTTGAATAAGAGATTAAATTAAAAAAATATCTCACTTCTAAAGTTGTGAATATATTTTATTCTTTTTAAAATACAGAGCCTTCCTATGACTTGTTTTCATTTCCTGGTTGCTAAAATAAAGTGACTTTATTGAATTACACTTAAATATATTTGAACTGTCAAGTAAAATACAGATTCTAAAACATTAGCAATCTTGAATCTCTTCTTGCAACTGGCTGGATTCTAAGAAACACTTTGATAAATTAAATCTTTCTGTTTTAGCATTTCTAAAACAATCAAATTGGGTGAATTTAGTACCTGCATATTTGAAGATTGCATTACAATAGTGAACAAAAATATGTGCTCTAGCAATTCTTATTTTATAATAAGGGCATTTTTCTCCTATGCTTTTTATATTGTGCTCATGTAGTAACAAGAAAATGAGTGAAAAATAATAATGTGTTGACAGTCTAGATTAGCTCCATATACCTGAGTTATATCTGAGTTTTCTTTAGAATTTTGAAGATGTCTAGAAAGCATGATAACAAATGAGCAATAAACATATCTGTCACATGTATCTTGTCAAATAAAATAATGGATGTTATTTCTCATGCCAGATAATATAAATTCATTTTCAAACAGAGTCAACAAAAGAATTTGATTAAAAGTAGACAGGTTTTGAATGGGTATGCCAAAACATGTTGTTCACATTTTGGTATTTTTTTTCACATGATAAAGATTTCTTAAAATGACACATTCATTTTGTCATTCATCCATCAAGTAATTTTGAAGCTTTTTTATATACAAGCCCTGTTACAGGTGGTCACAGAAATGAACAGAACAAAGATCCCTGACCTAATGAAGTAAGTCTACATGCTCGTGGAGAAAAGTTAAAAAAAATTCAACATAGTTATCAAGAAACTTATATATTATGTTGGAGGTGATAAGCGATACGGGAAAATTATATGGCAAAGTAGGAAGAGTAAATGTGTTGATCAGCTGGATATTGGTAGCTAAATGGGGACACTGCTTTGAGGTAGGAAAATTATACAAGGTATGGCAGAAGTCCTAAAACAGCATCAATATATGTGATGCTGTTTTTCTCCTAGCTGGCATATAAGGATCCGGGAACCAAGGGTTGGAAATAGGAATGAGGTGTGTGAGGAAAGGAGAGGAGACCAGAGTAGCTGGAGTTTGTACGAGGTGACGAGTAGAGGAGAACATGGCTAGAGGCCAAATTGTGGTAGGCCAGGCAGTGTTTGGGTTGCTTTGTAAGTGGAATAAGAAACCGTGAAATGACGTTCTGTAGGCATGTGAAAAAAGTAGTATTAGAACATTAAAGAAGGTCATTTTAAAGGACGAGGGTAGACTTAATGGAACAGGTGAGAAGGCTGGGTGGCTGTTGCGGTAGTTATGGAGATTGATGTAAGTGTCCTGTGCTATGCTGTTGGAATGGAAGTTGGAGAAGAGAGGAAAGACAGAATTCCTAATGGGTTGTATCTTTGGGATTAGGGGGAAAAAAGTGGAGATTAAGCATGGCTTCAACGTTTTCAGTTTGAAGAGCAGGGTAGATAAATACGTGGTGATTACTGAGATAAGACAGAAGGTAGCTTAATAGATATGGACAAAGATGTTGTTATATGGTGTGCAGAACCAAGACAAATATTTAGGTTATAGTTTCTTCAGATAAACTCGAGACTTGAAAGAGGAGATGCCAATTAATTACACAGAAATGAGATTAGGGATTCATAGGAAGATTCTTAGCTAGAAATACAAATATGGCTGTAAAAGGGATAAATGTATTTTTACTTTTTAATCTCTGGAGGTGAATTGAGAGCCAAAATGTGAAGTTGAAAAGAAAAATTGTTTATCCTGAAATCAAATAGAGGATGTGAGTTTAAAATATAAATTTAAAAGCATCCACAGAGATGAAGACGAAGACATAGCTGAAGAAGGAGGAGGAGGAGGAATAAAAACAAAAAATAAACTTGAAAAACTTATATAACAAAAGTCAAAAGAAGAACATTTTTTTAAAAAAGCTGGGAGTAGTATATTGGGTATAATGCTCTTGAGAGTTTAAGTAAAGCTCTTTGGGAATCTACATATGCCATTGTTGTTTCATGGTACCTGATACGGATCATTGGTAACCTTAAGAAAAACATATTTGGTGGACAGGTTTGGAGCCAGAAGCCAAGGTGGATTGAAGTAAGAATGAAAAGGTAAGACGTGGCATTAACCTCTTTAGACATTTTAAAATGATGATTTTAAAAATAATTTTGGAAATATATAGGAGAGAAATGAGGCAATTAGAGGAAAATATGCACCAAAAGAATGATAACATTTGGACTCTGGCTGAAATCCATTGATGCCTGTGGGACTTTATTTGTAGTGAGTTTGATAGGTAGAGAAGAATGCATAATGGATAAATGTAAGGGCTCTGGAGTCAGACGGTG
Source organism: Propithecus coquereli (assembly GCF_000956105.1). Classification (NCBI taxonomy): domain Eukaryota; kingdom Metazoa; phylum Chordata; class Mammalia; order Primates; family Indriidae; genus Propithecus; species Propithecus coquereli. The sequence continues at coordinate 2,976,302 of NW_012148508.1, forward strand.
GGTTAGATCTCAAATATTTCACTTGGTAATTGTGTGATCTTGAACAGAAGACACTTAAACACCCTCAACCTCAGGTTCTTTATCTATCATATCTACCTTATAGTTATTATGAGGATTAAATGAAAGAATGCATGCAAAACATTCAACAGAGTCACTGACACATAATAAATATTCTGTAAAGTTTTCTTCTCCATTTTATTCTTTTTTTAGTCATGCTATATTATTGATATCACTACTTCCCTGCAAATAAACATGGCAACTAACTGGTGAAGCCAATATAGAACCAGGGATAAATGTGGAGTCTGTCTGTGGTGAAAATATTTTTTTGTTTTATTTTCAGAGAACATGAAATTATTTTTCATGGAGTTCTTTTGCTTATACAATGCATCTTAGCATGCAGGATTTTGAACAACTGTTTTCAACAAAGAATGGGTCAAACGTGAACTAAGTGTGATGTAATTCTACCGATTACCACTAGAGGACAGAAGAGGGTCAGGCAACATTTGAGGAGACCTATTCAGGAACCAGTTGTCCTGGATGCTAGACAGGTTTCTCTACTATGGGAAACCCAGACATTAGAACCAGACAATTGCTCTAATTAGGCTCATTATTTTTAATTTAAATAATGGACCAGATATATTTCCCGACGCCAAATTTTGTTTACATTTCAAAGGTAGTAAGGGAACCGTTTTCATTTTATCACCTTGTACTCACTTCTATTATAGCTCTCATTTAATTATGCATTACATTTTTTATTTGTTTTCATGCTTATTATCAACCACCATTATATGTAAAATTTTTGAACACTTGGGTTGTGTCTCACTTGGGTAATTCTTTCTTATAGTAGATACTCTAGGGATTAGATTTCAACTCTCATTATCATCAAAGCAGAGAGAGGCAACAGCAAGATACAAGCAAATTAATGATTAGGGAAGCCAAGACGCAGGTAAGGGACATACACATTCTTCCATGCATTTGATATGGTAAAATGTGTTGAAAGCTAAGGTCAGCACCAGAAAAATCAGTGAGTGTGCACTTGAAGTATATTGTCTTGATGAAAGATAAGTGCAAAGGAAATAATAATTATTCATTGTGTAATATGTGTCTGTGTTACATGCTGACAAACATTACTGCATTGAATAATCTCAACAATTCTGTAAGATAGATTGTTCTCTTTCTTCAAACAAGGAAACCAAGACACAGAAAGGCTTGGCAGCACATCTCCTATCACAGAGCTAGTATAGAGCGGAGCTGTTGAAGAAAAATCACACCAGACAAAATGAGCAAACAGAAATCGATTTTATTCTGATACAATTGCCAGCAACAGAGGAGAGAGCACAGACCACGCCTGGAAACTCAGCACCATGAAACAAAGAATGGAAAGAGTTTTAAGAGCTGGAGTATCTCATAAGCCACCTGTGCTTGCTAATTGGCCTTACCCAAAGGAAAACTGAACTTTCTCTCATTTTTGTGGCAGGAGGTAGTTTTACAACTTGGAGCAAGGAGCCAACAAAAGTTAGGCTCCTACTCTTCCACAGAGACTGGGAAATAGGCACGCCATCTTCCTCGATCATTATCTTTCAAAGAGAAGTCCCCCAGACCCTGGGGCGTGGGGGAAGTCCTGGATTATAAAACTGTCAAGAGGCTTTTTAAAAAATTTACATTTCAAAAGACAGAGAAAGACTTCACAATGGCAAGTTTTCTAAAGTAAATGCTGTAGGAAAAGGGAAATCAGGTACCTAGAGTTAGGAAGAAGTCTGTCTAAAGTTTAGAGAAGCTGAGAGGAACATTAAGGTCATGTGGCTGTTAGGGCCAGGTTCAAATTCTGGTCATTCTGACAAAAATAAATAAATAAATGCTACTTTTATTGAAAAAAATTGGGCAGCACAATCTAACATATAAAACTGCCATGGGTATTTCTGGCAACAATAAATATTTATTGAATAAATGTTCTGTTCATAGAAAACAGAAACCCCCTGAATTTTACCACTGAGACAGAGATCCACGGACATTAATTTTTACTCAACCAACACAGCTACCATCATATGAACAAGGGCACTATCTTTAGGTAAGTGATCATGAATTACAGCAAGGGTACTTGAAAAACAACACCCAACTTCAACTTTACTCATTCCAAAGTGGTACAGAAGCACACTTTCTCACTGAATTCCTAAATCAAGTAAGAGTAGATGGGAATTCATGCTGGGTACCTTTGGCTCTTCTGAATTTTCTCTTGCAAATAATGACTTCAGAGATTTCTCAAGACTTTTCCACAATCTATTTACATAATTTTTCTCCCATTGACTTGGAGAGAGAATAAAAATGAAATCAATATCACATCTTTAGGGCAATAGACTGAATTCACATAAGTTGGTATATCCAGTACCCAAAATAGAAAAGCCTGAAGAAGACTGACTATTGATTGCAATTCAGATAACAAGGTAATAGTTTTTCTCAGGTTTGTGTAGCAGGAGATAGTAATAGAATGTTACCTACAGAAGATACATGCTGCTGAGGGGAATAGAGGCAAATTCTAGCTTATGTACACTTTTCATAAGCACTAAATACAGATCTGGAACAGGGTGGGCAAGGTGTTTTATATCACAGTTTCTCACTACTTTTGTTCCCAACACTTTCTGGGTGACGCTTGTAAAGATAAATTAATATTTTAGCATAACGTACAAAAAATAAAAGCAGAAAACAAAAACAAAGAAAATACACATAATAACATCATTAATCAAAATTTTTTTCTAAACCCACACCAACTCCAGCCCCTGCCTGTTTTCTGTGATGTGTAAGTATATGGCTCATAAATTAAGAAAACTTTTTACATGTCACAGTTTTTTTTCCTAAACTATACTATATGAGGCTTCGTTTTTATAATATAGTTGATTAGTAGGATAATTATTAAATTGCCAGTAAAATTAATAAGAATAAAAATGAAAAAATTAAATTATAGGAAAAGATTAACAAAAAAGTACAAATTAATTAACAACTATCCATTTTTTTCAGATTATAATGAGGATACAAATGTTTTGGTTACATGAATTGCTTTTGGGCAGTTTGAGTCAAAGTTATAAGTGTGCCCATCACCCAGACAGTGTGCACTGTACCTGTTAGTTGTGAATTTACCCATCCCCTCCGTCCCCCCACCTGCTTGATTTCATTGATTTTACTACCATGTTTGCACATCAGTGTTGATCAATTAGTTCCAATTTAGTAGTAAGTGCATGTAGTGTTTGTTTATCCATTCTTGTGATACTTCATTTTTTGAACCTCAGCATTAAGCATAAAAGCGTACATTAAAACGTTTAATTAAATGAATGCGTAAAAAAATTTAATTGGAATACAGGTATGCAATTCGCATATCGCCTATAGTTGGTTTCATGTTACAACAACAGAGTGAGTAGTTAGTTGCAACGGAGAGTGTATGTCCCACACAGCCTAAATACTTTTACAATATGTCCCCTTATAGAAAGAGTTTGCCAACCCCTGCCACAAAGCAGCAATCCATGGGCTTGTTGTCTGGGCATTTAGTGTTTCTATAAGCTAAAGGAGGTTTTATGAGGCGTATCACCACATATTAATTTTGTCTCCCCCTTTAATATGTTCTTGGGGTAGATAAGTATTTTCCCAAAATAGAAAATATCCTGAAGTACAATGAATAAAGCAGGAGAAATAAATGCTAATAATTTTCAAAATATCACATTGAAATATTTGTACATAATTTTACATACCAAAGTTCTCTCTTTGTGAAATAAGCCCTGATATCCAACATCTTTAAGCACCAAAATACTCATTTCATGATTATTTATAAGATGAAAAATTAGAAACAACTTAAATATCAGACAATGCAGAAATTCCTTAAGATATTTCAAAATACTCTATTTTATAGATTTATTCAATATTATAAAAATAGTTTATGACAACAGAAAAAAGTTGTATTAAAATTACATTTGAGCCTATCAATAATGCACAGTAATGCATCTGACCAGTAATGACTGCTTTACTAGTTTATCAAAGCCAGTGTACAAGCTAGATTGCCTGTGATCATTTCCAAGACAGAACACTTCCATGCCTCATAATACAAAGGTCTGGATTTTCTATTATGTTCTAATTAAATTCTTAGAGTGGAGAGAAACTACATTTTGATACAGGTTTTGTACTTGGTTGGAAGCAATCTTATAGCTTACCCTTAAGCATTTATAATAGCTTGTCACATGACTAGCTTGCTATACAGGTAACTACTCTTTTTTTGTTATTTTTAGTGATACATAACAATTTTATATATTTACATGTGATATTTTTGTATATACATACAATGTGTCATGATCAAATGGGGGTATTTAGAATATTTAGCACCTCAAATATTTATCATGTCTTTGTGTTGGGGACATTTCAAATCTTCTCTTTTAGCTATTTTGAGACATACATGTTCACCTGAAGAAAGCATATGAACGTTAACATTCTCAGTCTCTCTGAATCATCTTATTCTTATGAAGCATTTTATCAAAAATAATTCTGAGAAGAATAGTAAAGCTAATACAGTAGTGCGCACTTTTATCTGAAGTTTCACTTTCCACAGTTCGTTACCCACGGTCAAGGAAGATTTGAAAATATTAAATGGAAACTTCCATAAATAAACAATTCATAAGTATTAAATTGCAGTTTGGAGTAGCATGATGAAATCTGACACTATGCCGCTCCATCCCTCACAGGACCGAATCATACCTTTCTCCAGGGTATCCACATTGTGTACACTATTAGTTATCAACATCATCTGCTCCTGACATCCAATCATCGATATTGTCATTACTCAATGAACCGGGATCACACATAGCAAATGATCCTCCATCTGACGTATCCTAGAACTATGTCAAAATGCCTACGTCATTCACCTCACCTCATCTCATCACATTGACATTTTATCATTTCATGTTATCACAAGAAGAAGAAAGGTGAGTACAGTGCCATATTTTGAGAGGAGAGATTACATTCACATAACTTTTAATATGGTATACTGTCATAATTATTCTATTTTATGAGTTATTGCTGTTAATCTCTTACTGTGCCTAATTTACAAATGAACCTTTATTATAGATATGTATTTATAGGAAAAATCATTATATAATGAGTTTGGTACTATCCACAGTTTCTGGCATCCACTGGGGTTTTGGAAAGTGTCTCCCTCAGATAAGGGAGCTACTATTTTGCTACCAAGTGGCTAAATTTCTTCATTATCCATCACTTTAGTATGTTTCCAGTTCTTTTTCAAAGACTTTTTTCCAAGCCCTAGAAAAGAAATTTGAGTTGTGGGCACCTGGCACCTCTGCTTATTATGTATTTCTATCCCTGAATGCTGAACCTATCTATAATCTGTCTGAGATACAATCGGGCATGATTACTGAACAATGGAAATTCATTAAGTGGTCTCAGTCTCTAGGCAACCAAAGCTGTCAATTAGTGGAGGAGGCTGAACAGAGGCTTTTTCAAATATTCTTTAAAAAAATTCCTTGAATACCTTCTCTTCTAAGACTATCATTTTTCAGGTACACTTTGGCCTAAGACTAGATTATTATAACTGTCTCATAACTGATGTTCTTGCCTTCAGTCTGTTCTTTCTCATTTCCCTCTTCTTAAAAATTAAATATTTTTATAATTACTGATTTTAAAATTCCGTATATATGTCTGTAATAATCCTTATTTATATATTGTACTTATTTGTTATCTCCCTTTATCATCAACCATAATCTTGGTTCTATAAATCCACGAACATTTTAATTTTGTCCAAAAATGCCTAAAATATCTGAAGAATAAGTACTTTAATAAATGATTACCTGATGGGGTGAATCTGGGTGAGAAAGGATGAATGATAGGATGAAATTTAAACTCTCCAACAGGGCATTTATGCTTTTTAATAATCTGTATCATGTTGGGGAACAAATCTCCATGAGCATGTAATGTTGCTATGTGGGTTTTCTGACCAAAGGGCATGGACCACTTCTTAAAGGAAATTTGCATAGTAAACATCCTTGGAAGCTAGAAATAGTGTCTCCCTTCTGGTCTGTAAGTAGATTTATTTTCTGGCCAGTATAGGAATGAAATTATTTTTCCCTCTCCAATGCCATTCCGGAATAATAAAGCTACCCTCCTCTGCTCAGAGATGATTCAAGACTAAAGATAATAAGGTCCCATTCTCTTTTCAGTAGGAAGATGGACAGGAAACCAACAACCCTGCATAAGATAAGAATCAGATCCCAATTTCAGAATTCCTCTTCTCTAATATATCCCACTGCATATATAGGAAACATTTGGCACTTTCTATAACATCCCAAGAAGATTGGAGATTCGGGATTTAGGCTGATTTTATTCTGACTGCCACATCTGCCATAAGTAATAAACGTCTGTGTTTCCAATCCGGATGTCTTGCATCTTTGCAAGTAGGGCAAAGGCTCAGATTCTTCATAGCTTCTAATTCAACAGACACAATATACCATACTAATCTAATCTGAGACTATTATTTTTAATTATTTAGGCTTTCTACACATTTCTCATGAAGAGCATTTCACTTTATATTGGCACAGATTTTTTAAATGTACTTTTTAATTTTGTAATATTTGTATGTGAATGCACAGAAGAAATAACACAAAGAGATTCTATGTACTTCTTTCTCAGTTTCCCAAATGGTAATATCTTGCAAAACTATAGTACATACTATCAAAACCAGTATATTCCATTAATGCAATCTACCAATCTTATTCAAATTTCTCAACTTTTATTTATTCATATATGTCTCTGTGTTTTTAGTTCTACATGATTTTATCAATGTGTAGGCTCATATAGATTACAAGAGCAAAGGCAAAGAAAAGTTCCATTACCACAAGGATCCCTCCTGTAGCCCTTTTATAACATACGAAATTCCACAAGAGATAATTAATTTGTTCTTCATTCCTATAATTTTGTCATTTCAAGAATATTATATTAGTGGAATGATACAGTATGTAACATCTTGGAACTGGCTTGCTTTCACTCAGTATAGTTCTCTGGAGAGTCATCCAAATCATAGCAGGTGTCAATAGTTTGTTCCTTTTTATTGCTGAGTAGTATCTCAGGATGTGGATATACCCGAGTTTGTTTTACCATACATGAATTGAATGGCATCTGTGTTGTTTCCAGTTTGGAGTTACTATAGATATAGCTGCTGTGAACATTAATGTACTTACAGGTTTTATCATGAACATAATTTTCCATTTTCTGGGATAAATGTACATAAGTGTAATTAGTGTAATGTGTGGGAATTACATTTTTTATTAATAAGCAGCTGTCAGATTGCTTTACAGAGAGACAGTACCATTTTATGTAAGTACTAACAATGTAGTCCTGCTCCCGTTAGCCCACATTCTTGCAAGCATTTTGTATTGCTATTTCTTTTAATTTTAGCCATTCTGATAGATGTATTGTGATATCTCTTTGTACTTTCAATTTTCAATTACCTAGTAGGTAAGGAAATTATATTTTCATGTGCTTATTTGCTATCTCAATATCCTTATTGGTGAAATGTCTGTTCATGTTTTTTTGCCCATTTTGTAGTTGGAATGTTTGTTTTCTACTGTTAAGTTTTCAGTTTCTTTTATATATTTTTGATATATCATTGGTTTCATATAGGCTTTCCTATTTGATATGATCATGTGACCTTTTTGCCTTTAGATCTGTTGATATGGTGGATTATATTACTTGATTTTTAAATGCTGAACCAACACTGTTACCTGGAAAAATCCTACTTGGTCATGCTATATAGTTTTATATTTTACTAGATTCAGTTTGTCATTACTTTGTTGAAGATATTTGCATGAAATATTATGAGAAATACAGGCTTATATTTTCCTTTTGTGTGTATGTGCCTTCTTTGTCTCCTTTTGACATCAATACAATATTGGTCTCATAAAATGAGTTGGGAAATATTCCTTCCTCTTGTATTTTCTGTGAGAGATTGTATAATACTTGTGTTAATTCTTTCTTAAGCTTTTGCTGGAATTCCCCAACGAACCAGTTTGGGCCTAGAGATTTCCTTATCAAGAGTTTTTTAATTTGTAAATTTAACATTTTATGGTTATAGGACTATTCAAATTGTCTATTTAATTTTGATTGGATTTGGGTACTTTGTGGCTTTTGAGCAACTGTTCAGTATTTTCTAGGGTTTTGAATGTGCGAGCATATAGTTGTTCACAGTATGCTTATCCTTTTAATGGCTAGAGTCAATATAATGATATTTTGGTTTATTCTTGATATTAGCGATTTGTGTTTTCTTTGTCTTTTTTTTTTCTATTTCTCTCTTTCTTGTTTGTATCATGACTTACCATATCGTTTTGCTATTTTTAATTTTATTAGTTTCTGAAATTATATACTATTCCATCTCTTTAGCTTGCTTCAGGTTTATGATCCTCCCTTTTATCTAGTTAATGAGATAGGAAATTAGTCTATTGATTTGAAACTTTTTCTTTTTCTAATGTAAGCATTTAGTGTTATACATTTTCCTCTGATTAGTGGTTTAACTGTATTCTACATATTTTGATATGACATTTTATTTTCATTCAGTTATATGTGCATTTTTAAAAATTTGGTTTGAGACTTCTGTGTGACCCATATATTGATTTGAAAGTATATTATCTAATTTCTAAGTACTCAAAAATTTTCCTGTTGTTGTTTTATTATTGACCTCCAGTTTGATTTCATTATGGTCAGAAAAACTACTCCATAATATTTCATTTGTTCAAATTTATTGAAGCTTGTTTTTATGTCCCAGGATATGGATTACCCTGAAAAGTTTTCCATGGGGACTTGAAAATTATGAGTATTCTCTTGTACTGGATGTAATATTTTATAAATATCTCTTTGATCCTCTTTGTTAATGGTGTTGTCACATTCTTCTTTATTTTTGGTATTTTTTATTAGTTCTTTCAATGCTAATAGTGGATTGCTGAAATTGCCACCTATAATGTTGACCTTTTTTATATTTCTCCTTTTATCTCTTTCAATATTTTTTTCATGTATTTTGATTCTCTGGTTTTTGGTGAATACACATCCTTATGCTACATAATTGTTATACACTGTGTACTCTTGTCGATTTTTATAGTCTCTCATAATTGGATTACATTTTTTTTGTCTACAGTAATTTTCTTTTTCCTGGGGTATGTTTTTTTCTGATATTAATATAGCCACCTCAGGTTTTTAAAATTAATGTTAGCATAATATAACTTTTTCATTCTTTCACTTTTAATATATCCATGCTGTGTTAGAAATGAATTTCTTATATACAGAACATCTTGGATCATTTTTTTTACCCACTCTGCCAATCTGCATGTCTATTTGGCATATTTAGGCCATTTGCTTTTAAAGTAATTATTGAGATACTAGAACTCATGTCTGTTATTTGTTTTCTGTTTCTCTGTTTCTTGTTTCTCTCTTTTCTTGATTTTTTAAAATCCCATTTTGGTTTATTTATACTAATTTTGAGTATATGGCCTTGCATAATTTTCTTAGTGATTGTCCTAAATATCAAAGCCTACTGATGTTGACTTTTGACCACATTGAATGAATTATCGAAGCCTTTCCTTAGGTTTGTTGACCCTCTACACTTTTGAAGCATAATTGTCTGTATATTTGATCTGCATCTATTGAGCAACACAACAGATGCTGTTATAGGTTTTTCTTCAATCGTCAAACATGATTTAAGAAACTATGAGAAGAATAATTTATTTACTTACCCATATTTTTACCAATTATGCTATTGTTCTTTCCTTTCTGGTGGTTTAAGCCTTCTTTTGTTATTATTGCCTTTCTAGTTGTAGAGCTCTCTTTAACCACTTTTTTAAAAATAGGACTGCTAGAGACAAATTCTCGTACTATTCCTTTGTCTGAGAATTTATTTATTCCCCCGTTTATTCCTGAAGGATGCTTTTACTAGGTAAATATATCCTTTTGATAGTTCTTTTCATAAATTCTTAAAAAAATGTTAATGTTACTTCCTCCGGTCTCAATGATTTTGAATGAGAAATCCATTGTCATTTGAATTGGTATTTCCTTCTCATAATGCATTTTTTCCCTCTAGTTTCTTTCAAGAGTTTTTCTTTGCATTTAGCTTCATAAAGATTATATGTGCTATTTCTTGGTGAAAATATCTTTGGATTTATCCTATTTGTCGTTCACTAAGCTGCTTTAATTGATAAGTTTATGCCTTTTGCCAAATTCGATAAGTTTTAGCCATTATTTCTTTAAATATTTTTCAACCACATAGTCTTTCATCTATCCTTTTTAGTCTCCGATAATACGAGCATTAGAATTCTTATTGTGTCACAGGTTCCTAAAATTTTGTTCTTTTTTTTTTCCGTATATTTTCTCTCTGTTTTTCAGATTGAGTAAATTCCATTGATTTCAATTACACTACTTCTATCTTCTGTCATCTTCACTCTACCAGTAAGCTCATTCAATGAGTTTTTCATTTTTATTATTGTGATCTTTTTCAGTTCTATGATTTCCATATGGTTGTTTTTTTAATATCTTTTATTTCTTTGCTCAAAATTTCCAAGAAAGTATGTAAGTACTTGTGAAAGCACTTGTAGAGTGTTTGATCAGAAATCTTTGTCAGATAGTTCCAACATCTGATTCATCTTAGTCTTAGCTTCAGTTATGTCTTTCCTTGGTCTTGATATGATAAATGAATTTTTGGTATATCATGAATATGCTGTATATTATATTAGGAGACAACCTTATTTAAATCTTCTCTTTTAGCACTTGGTTATCCTTAAGTTTAGCATGTATGTTCTGGCCTATTCTTTGTGCTACAATGACAATTTGATTTTCTCATTTCTTGTAATGCTGTTCTAATCTATTTTGTTCTTATGGCTCTACAGAAGCTCCTCCTGGATCTCAGCTGGGGCCCTCTACGGGAGCAGAAGATATTTCCTTGGGCCTCTCAGAGTGTCAGGTGAAGGATGGGGGATGCCAGGCCTATGTTATGGAGAATATTTTCACTGGTCTCTTTTATGGCCACTAGGTATCACAAGGCTACCCACTTTATCTCTGCTGATAGTACTAGGGAAAGAGCACACCTGCTTGAGTTACCTTCTACTTCAGGGTGGAGATTCAGGAGTTATAGGGTCTGAGTGGCTCTCTGCCACCGAGTGGAGCATTCTGAAGAATCCAGATCTGCTTCACATCTGGTTGCCAGGTCAAGGGCTGGGAAACACAAGGTCTGGTTTGCCTCTGCCCTTGGGTAGAAGCTAGGAGACACAGGCACTGGCTTGTATTCTGCTGCTGGATGAAGGTTCCGGAACTACTAAGTCTATGTGTCTCTTTGCTGTTGTCTGGAGGATTCGGAGACACAAGCTCTGGATCATATTCAGCTACTGGGTGAAGGGCTAAGAGACACTGATCCTCTGGTGCTATAGGTGTGGATGAAGGAGTCTGCTGCTGTAGACAGGTGTGAGTGGGTTAGCCATCATGATTTTTACTGTGGCTACTGCTATAAGCAAATCAGGCAACTATTGCTGGTGGATGTGGGGCATGAGGCGGGTTGGCCTGCCTGGTGTCTGCCATAGCCTCTGCTACAAGCAGATCAAGCCTACTGTTGCTAACAGATGTAGAACTGGGGAGGATTTGGTCCCCGGAACTTTGCTTCACCATTGCTGGAGGCAGACGAGGCCTATGCAGCCATTGAGTGTAAGTTTTCCTACTAAGTTGTTCCTGGGTTTCCTTTTTTCCAGTCCTCTGGGCAGATAGAGCAGGCTTTTTTTGTTTTCTTTTTCTTTTCTTCCCCCTTTTTGTCTGTACTTGTTAATGCTTCTGGCTTTCAGGTCTCTGCAGTGCCCAGTCCAGAATATATGACAGAAATAAAAGAAAACCCAGGGAATTTCCCATGGTGCTGTTCTTGAAGTCTAGAAGTTCCTAGCCATCCCCCACTTTCTACTTTCCATCTTTCAGAGTACTTTTATGATTGTACGTGAATTATTGCTTGCATAGTTGGTTGTATTTAGAGAGTAGTAGGGAAAAGTGAGTCTATACCATATTGGCCCCAATGGAAACCTACAGCTGCCACATCTTTTTTATGATCTATACTCAAATAGCTCTACTTTCTTAACCTGAAAAACACTTTAAAAATGCAGGGAAAATTCCTTATTTTACATAACCTACTTTTCCAGTTTTCATCTGTCTTTTCCCCTTATTTATCCTTCAAATATTTTGTTCTTTCATATGTCAACTCCCCAGAGAAACATAAGAAAAATCTATTAATCAAGACTTATTGCTATAAAGGAGAACATTACCTGATATATCGGTAGGGTGGTTATAGTTTATGATAATCTATTGTACATTTCACAATAGCTAGAAGAGAATAATTTCAATGTTTGCAGCATAAAGAAAAGACAAATATTTAAGGTGCTGGATATACCAAGTACACTGATTGAATCTTTACAAATTATATGGATGTATTAAATTATCATATGTTCCTGGAAACTACGTATATCTATAATACATCAATAATAAAGGAAGAAAAAAAAGAACACTACCTTAAAAAATAGTTAGTAATGCCTGCAAAAGAATTAAACATAATCCCCAACGTTTTCATTCTTCAAACTTTACTTCTTATACCTTTTTGTCTTCTCTTTTCCCTTCTGACTTTTTCTGTCTACCCTCCCTCTAAACCTCCAAAAATTACAAAGCTTGCAAAAACTATTCTCAAAATAATTGTTCTGACAGTTGCCTGAATGGGATGGCACCAAAAATTCCTAGGAATAGGCATGAAAACCCAAAATAATTTCCAACTTTTTAACCACAGATTTTGCAGCAGTGAGAGCTGAGGAAAAGCGCTACTTCAGCTAAACCACAATGACAGATACTCCTCTCCTCACTTCACTCTATAAAATCACAGCACTGCAGTGGCTCAGGGGGTTATCTGTATTTGGTCTTCAGCTGCTCCCTGATGCACATCAGCTGAATAAAGTCTTTAACCTTTGAATCACTTAAACCATTTTTTTCTCTCCTGTCATATTTCAAGGTAAGAAAATTAGGTAAGGATGTTTATAGGAGTTAATCTCTTCACTTGTTTTATTTTTAATCTGTGTCCGCAAGGTGGGGAACTGGTTGAGAATGGACCAATTGTATGACAATTGCTTTTATTGATTGGCATAGGTAGGAGAAAGTCTTAAAGTGAATCTTTATAAGGACACCATTCTTCTTGATTTATAATCTTATCTTCCAGGAGCAAGTATTTCCTGGAGCAAATAGTTAATTTGTTATTTTATTTTTAATGCCTTGTTCCAGATTGTTTAACATAGATTCAAAAGAATATGATCTATCCCAGTATTAGTATAGGTGTGGCTCTAATATTTTATAAGCACTTGTAAGTTTTGATTTTCTATTCATATATTCACTGTAATACTAAGATCATTTATTATAATTATTTATAATTACTATGATTACAATTACTGTAATTATTACCTGACTCTTTATTCCACTACACAGTGGAGAATTGCAGAGCAAAGGTTATTTGATTCATCTTCATATGCCATTTGATGATTGCTATATAACCATAAAATGCAGAGAAATTTGCTTATATTAGGATACATACTTAGAGGAAACAACTATACAGTCCTACACCACAGAAATGCAACAAATTTCTAATCTAAGCTAAACTATATTACATCATTTTCTTAATATAGCCCAAAATTCAGACTAAGATATATGTGATTTAAAAATGCACACATTTTTCTACCTGGAGCAGAGGTCACTGAAATTACATTTCTATTCTCTATTCTATGCTGTTCTAATCACAAGTGAAGTATTTAATATAATTTAAGAGGAAGGAGAACTCCAGTTAGGGATGAATAAGCTGTTTTAAGGACTCCTCAGATTCAACATACCTTCATGTAAAATGTAATCAACAGATACTCTGTGTCCTTGTGATTCATTCAGTAGTAGAAGAAATGTTGAGGGGAAAAATGAGAAGACAAAATATCAAATAACAAGAAAAAACTTTGTTTTAAGGATTCACACTTATGGTAATATAATATTAGCAATTTCTGAAGGTCCATCTTATTTGTTCAATCTTCCGTGCCTTTTCAACATGTTATAGTTTCATCATTCTTGATGGATTGAATTAACCCATTTGGAGAAACATTTGTTTCATAGTAACTGCAAGGAGGGACCAAGTAACTGCCAGAAATCTTTTGGCATCCAGTGATTCTGACTGGTTATTCTGCCCAGTCATAGAGCCAGAAATGCTAACCAAGCTTGTCTACTCTAAAATGCATGGAATATCATCCCTGCCTAGCTTTATTCCACAGTAATAATAAATTTTATTTTTTGAAAGAAGAAATAATGTAATGAAATCACAATATGTGTAAACTTATTCTTACTGGGTTTTTATTCTATTTTTAAACAAACAGTATTTTTCTTATAATAGTATTACTCTCTACTTATGTCTTCACTGATTCCACATATATATTTTGAAGATATTAGCTACATTTGGCACTCTGATTTATACAAAAGAAGTGTGATGTACTCTTTATGAACTTCAGATATTTGCAACAAACTTAGTTCATTTTTTATAAACACTTTTTGAGTATCAACATTTGTAAGGCCTTGTTAGGTCCTGAGACAGGCATTGTAGGTAAAATAGGGACCTACTTTCAGGAAGCAGATGATAGTAATATAAAGAAGTCATATCTATAAGATATAGCTCTAGTTGTGAATCTTGTGCTATAGAACTCCTGAGTAGAGGCACTTCAACCATTCTGTGCAATTAGATAGCAAGTAGGGGAAATTTTGACCAAGAGTTGGGATTCTTGCAACAGGATTCTTGACTGGTGTACATTTGTAAAAATAAATAAGTATTTATAAAATGTTCTCTGTATAGGTCCCAGAATAAGCTGAAACAATATGCCACGTTCTTTCTCTCACATTTCCAGTAGGATAATTCACGACCTATTCTAGGGAAATTTTTGAGTATGGAATTGGAAAAAAGATAAAACTGATGGTGGCAATCATCTATTATTTTCTGTATATTTTCTATACTTTGCATGTAATTGTTATGCTTTTGGTCAAACAGAAGTGTTCCCACCCTGAGCAAACTGGTAGTCCATCATGACAATCTACTAATCTTTTCATGAAATTCTTGTGCCATCGGCCCATGCCAATCACTGCTGTTTCAAATGTTCTTTTGGGACCATTGTTGAGCAGCTTGAAATTTGTTGTTAAACATTTCAAAAATGGTTTCGAACCATTCAACTAAAAATGTAATCCCTAATCTATTTTCCTCCCAGATTTACTTATATCCATACTGCTTAATATAGCTCACCAGAGGTTCTGAAATGAGATCAGAGGGCAGTGTGCATATATTCAGTAATAAAATGCCAACATGTTTGAGTAAATATCATCACATTATAAATTTCTCAAGAAGAAATTAGATTACCCAAATTAAATCCTTGCAAGTTAAAATCCAAAGGAATTAAAGTCAAGATACAAATTCTTCAATGTTAATCCTATTTACTCTCTATTAAAGGCATGTTTACTCAGCTATGTAGAATTGGGACTGTTACAACAGGTGAAACTTGTATAATTTTCTCTCTGTTTAAGGATGAGGTACTTTGGGACTGCAGAAATTGAATTAATCAAGGGTCTGTATCGCATGTGCCCAACTTTTAAGGGCTTCTAAGAATAAAGAAGCTATACAAGTTTATCAAATAGTAATATTGATAGTATTGTTGTAATATTATAACAATAATACTATTACTATTAAAGTATGCCTATAATACTATTACTATTACTACAATAGTAATAATAAAAATTATAATAATATAATATACTATATAATACATAGTATAATAATACATAGTATAGTATGTAGTAATAAGAGTAATAGTAATACTATTTATAGTAATTTTATTTTTATTACTATTATTATTACTATTTTATTATAATATTATCATTAAGATTGTATTATATGCAGATATTTAAGATAATATTAATATCATTAATATTTAAATTGGTTATGAGCTTTCTTTCATTCTTATTGAGAATCCACAATACTTTTTATTTATGGCCTATTAGGGTTCTCCAGAGAAACAGTACCAATAGAGATAAGACATATAAAAGGGGATTTATTATGGGAATTGGCTCATGTAATTCTGGGGTTAAGAACTCCCACGATATACCATCCACAAACTGGATAACCAGGGAAGCGGTGGTGTGATTTAGTCTGAGTTTGAAGGCCTGAGAGCCAGGGGAGCCAATGGTGTATGTACCTGTGAGTAAAGGCCCAAGAACCCAGAGTTCTGATGTCCAAAGGCAGGAGAAGATGAATGTCCCAGCTCCAGAAGAGAGAGAAATCACCTTTCTTTTGCCTTTTGTTCTATGTAGGCCCTCAAGGAATTGAATGGTGTACACCCACTTTGGGCGAGGGCAGATCTTCCTCACATAGTCTACTGATTTAAATGCTAATGTCTTCAAGAAACAACCTCACAGACATATGCAAAAATGATGCTTTTCCAGCTCTCTGGGTATCCCTTAACCCAGTCCAGTTGACACCTAAAATTAATCATCACAGCCTCCGTCTACAACAAATGTTTCACAATAGTAATAATTAAATACAATTATTGAGCATACACTGTGCTCAGTAGTCTTTTCAGTGCTGTTTATGAATTATCTCATATCTTCTTGCCAAAAAGTCTAGAAAGTAGGCAGTTATTCCCATTTTGCAAGTGAGAACACCGAGCACTTAGAGATTAAGTAAGTGAATATATAAGGTTCCTCAGCAAGTGGAAGCCAGAATTTAGATCTGGGTGCTTTGTCTGTAGTGTCCATAGGCACTACATTACACGAGGCTAGTGTGTGAGCCTCCTAGGAAAACATAGAGTATTTTATAACCATCTACAATTTTTTTTTATAAACAGAAAATAATATTCTAGGTCACAGACTGATGGTAATCTTCTGTGGAGTCCTTTTCAGAGATGGAAGGGGTTCAGGCACATGAATTGTGTCTCAGGATTCAGTGTCTTCTTTAACTTTGGAAATATTCTCTCAATATAATTTATTGATGAACCTTGAAATTAAAGGATGTAAAACACTTGATATACTCTCAAGCCACTGTATAATTATGAGCTATCATTAATAACAAGAAGAATACATATAATGATAAAAATAATAATTTTCCTTGGGGTATGAAATCTTTTCTTCTTGCTAATTCCCATAATAATACATGTCTGTGTTCTTCTCAAATGTATTTATTTCTGAAATATGGGGAAATAAATGTGAAAGCAGAAAACTTAATGTTTGTATTTATTGATTATTTACTGAGTAAATTCAAAACTTTTTAAAAATAATGAGTATTAAGTGCTTGGTCAAGAGACAAAAGAGATTCCATTCTCCTTGCTGAGGCCCAATGAAATAACTGATCATATTATTAAGGTGATGGGTGAAAGAATCAAAAGTTTTAGAGACAGACTTTCTTTATAATAAAAGTTTTCCAACAAAGCTCAAACAATTCTCCAAACCGTAGGAAGCTAAATAGAGCTGACATCCCAGCTCCTTTGACTTTTCAGCTCTCTTTTGGTGAAGCTATAAAGTTAGGGGAAAAAAATGCTTGAGTTAAATAATCTCTGGACATGTCACCTGTCCACTACTTGCTTGGAGAAAAACAGAATTTTCTTTTTCTCCTCTTTTATACTGAAAATGATTATCAGTATTGTCCTCAAATCAGTACATTTAATTTTTTCACATAGTCTGAAAAATGAACATCTTTTATTAATAGTTCCTAAGTGAAATACTACTATGTGAAAAGCATGAAAGATTTCTATAATAATAGCAGAAAGATATATAAAGTTTTTGGAGAATATACTATGTATTTATACCATCATCTAATTTACAAAAACATATAAATTATTTCAGATGAGAAATAATTTGCTTCATATCATCATGCTCTTTAAATGACAGTTTAAATACATCTTTTTTTCTCTCCAAATTAAGGAAAAATATTACTTGGAAAATAGCCAACAGTTTCAGACTATTGAGGCATAGATATTCAAGGTTCCTTTGGCACAAATGCCTGTTATGTGCTAGAAATTTTATACTGTGTGCGTACACTGATGTATCATTATGTCCTTTGAATTCAAACTCTCACCCCAGTTAAAACATCATTTGTGTTTAAACTGAGTCTAGCAACATAACCTGACCAAAATTAATACTTGAAATCACTTGACTTACTGGCTGAAGTAAGAAATCCTTTGTATTATAAATGTGAGTTAATTTTTAACGTCATTACATTTTTTATTCCCTATGTTAAAACAGTAAGAAGGAATATCCCTTAGGCAAGCCATCCCAGTAACTTTAAAGAAAAGAAAGTTAAAGCAAGATGAATTTAGAACTTAACAGAAGATGGAGAATATATTGGAAACTTAGAAGGAAACAAAAGAATAATAAAAATAATATGAAAGTTTACATTGACCATCATCACCTCTCAATGTCTTAATCTTCTTTTCTGACTTGTATAAAATATCAAATCTACAAATAAAAACCAAGCAGTAGTTTTTGTGCATTGGAATCACTGGGGTAGGGTGAGGGAGGGGTTCAAAAATGACTAAAGCTTGGGTTCCATCACTAGAAATTATAATTCTAATTTAGTTCCTATAGTATGCCACTTTAGATATCATGCAGATTAAAATGTATGTACATATATCTATTTTTTTTACAAAATTCTCATAATAATCTCATTTAAGAGAAGAGTAAAATATATTAGGGAGACATTTTAAGATCTAGGATTCAATATTGAAAATGCCAAAGGACAAAACCTCTGATTCTTTTGTTCTGCTTCCTGTGTTTCTTTTCCTAATTCTTAAGAACTCAAATTGATCAACTAATTCTGAAATCCATACCACATAAACATTTTGTCCTGTGCTCTAGCTGTTTGCATCATTGTATGGTCTCCTAGCATACTATAAAAGACTTGAGGCTCAGGCAAGGATTTCATTGCTTTGGTGTTGTCATTTTGTTTTGTTTGTTCATGCTTTCATATCATTAGCATCTAGCACGATTACGTAATGGGTACTAGGTTCTAAATAAATATGTGTTGAATTAATTCTTAGTAGAGTATCTGAAGTATTTATTAATATGAACTCTGAACATTGCCATATGTGTTATGTCTCAGCCTTATTACGGTTAGCTGAGGATGCTTTAGGCTTCTATTGATTGTGAGCTCCTTGAAAGTGAATAATGTTTCTTAACAGTTTATAGAAATTCTCCGTTAGAGTTAGCATATATCCATAGCAAACTGATATGGTTTATATATAAAATTGCTTTACAATAAGGAAATGGAATCCAAGCCATTTATTAGAACATCACCACCTGTCAATGTAATCAGTTTCAAAGACACTGATATGGATGGCAAGACGTCAAGCAAGTTGTAAATGCAAGATATTTTTTAAAATTGTACTATTTAAAGAACATAATTATCTAATTACTGTATATTTATAATTCATAGTGATATTTAGTTAAATTACAAGCAAATTTAATATAAGCATATTAAGTTAAATTGTGAAACATCTGGTTTCAATAAAAGCATGTTCGTCATGACTAAATAATAGGTAACTATTTGGTCAGAACTATTTTTTTTTCAAAATTCTATTTTGGCAAGGCAAGTTTACATCTAGAGTTTATAAAAGTTTATTCATATGCTCTGAAATAAAATAAGAGCTTCTCAGTAAACTAAAATAATACAATATGCTCATGCACAAACTTGAGAATAATTTATCAAACAATTATTCTTTAGTTTCAATTCTTTATATATTCATGTTGAATGTATTTCATTTCATGGTCTAATGAGAAAAACTTTTCACTTTTTGCTTTCATCTGCTGATTTCAACTTCAGTAAGATTTCTGTTTAAACACACTATGAATTGATGAACTCTCTCATTTCTGATCATGCTGAATATATTGAGTCATCAAAATGAATGCTTTTTCTCATAATGGTACTTGTAATACGAATTCCCACATGCATCTGAGCATCTGCTTTTCACACTTTGGCTGAATTATTTTAACTTTTTATTAAAAATATGTACTTTAAACACCATTGTTCTTCTGCTCTTGCTACACATTTTGTCCTTCCTTATTATCCTCACCCATTAGAGAATAAAATAGAAATGTGTGAGTTGTTGTTAAATATTCAAAAGGGTTATTATGGCATACAAAATATACTCCTGATTAAAATGATATAAATTATAGCTTTCATTAAAGTTTTTTTTTTCTTTATTTCAGCAAATTATGGGTGTACAGATGTTTAGGTTACGTGTGTTGCCCTTGGTTCCCCGCCCCCGCCGAAGTCCGTGTTTCAAATATGTCCATCCTTCGGGTAGTGCACATTGCACTCCTTGTGTATACAAATACCCGTCCCCTCCTCCCCCCTCCCCCCCTCCGAAGTCCGTGTTTCAAATATGTCCATCCTTCGGGTAGTGCGCATTGCCCTCCTTGTGTATACAAATACCCCTCCCCGAGAAATGGGTGGTCTT
>NW_012148508.1:2996903-3009248 GCF_000956105.1 Propithecus coquereli
AGCATCCAATAGATGTTGTTCTGATATGTGCATTTATGAGTTGATTAGTTAATACCAATTTGATGGTGAGTACAAATGGGTCCCGTTCTTCTGCTCTTGTGGTGTCATTAAAGTTTTTATCTTTGAAATTATGTCACATCTTTCAACATAATTTATACTCAAAATATCCATTCACTTCTAACATGATACACTTATAGACTGTCTTCACTTTGTAGGATTGTTATATAACTGGATTTCAGTTACCATAGTTTAGTTTATTGACATCAAGCAATCAAAAATGATTTCAATTTCACTCTTTATCTTACTAAAGAGTTCCCTCTTTTTCTTAGTTTGCTAACATTTTTCATCATTATTATTGGGTATTGAGTTCTAGCAAACGTATTTTCAATATTTTGGGGAAGATAATAGGGTTTTTTTTTCATTTTTAATCTGTTAATGTTGTAAATTTTATTTATTAATATTTAAATGTTAAAGCTTGCTTTCTTAAAGTTAATTATGTGGTGATGTGTTTTCTCTGTTTATATACCATTGCATTTGGTTAATTAATATTTTAAGTTTTCATAGATTTTTATAAAGACAATTAGGCTCTAATGTACTTTTCTTATACTGTATTTTTGCTATAAAGTGTATACTGTTCTCATAATGACTAGGACTTGTTTCTTTTTCATTTTTTGGAGTAATGTATAAGTTATATTATTCTAGAGATTTGTCAATTATATCTAAATATATTATTGTTCAGATGCTCATTATTATAGCCATCATTATCCTTTTAAAATTTATCTAGGATCCGTAGTGAAGAGATTAGTTTTATTCCTAGAATTATTATTGTATGCTTTCTCTCTTTTGTTAATATCAATCATTCCAGAAGAACATGCAGTTTATCAGGGTTTTCAAAGTACTTGTTTTTAATTTTGTTGATTTAATGTATTTTAAAATTCTAATTCATTAATCTATTTTTACCTTTCATTTCCTTTCTGTCACTTGGATATGATTAATTTGTGGTAACTTTCTGTCTTTTTGAAATGAACACAGATAATTGATTTTAGCCTTTCTTTTTATAATAGATGCATTTAAGATTAAAATAATCTCTAAGTAAGGCTTTATCTGGATCCCAGGAGTTTTAATACATCATATTTTTAGTATTAAGTTTAAAATGTTTTCTGATTTCAATTGTAATTTCTTCTTTGACCCAGCAATAATTTATGTTATTGTACATACTTGCATAAGTAACCTAATTGAATTGCATGATTTTTAGTAAGCCTAACTATGTAGTTATTTTTAATATGCTTAATATATAAAATCACTTCTATCGTAAAGGACAAGTGCAATGATAATAAAAATAATATCGATAAACAGCAACATCAGTTATTTCATAAGTGTGTGTCAGTACTAATTAATGCTATAAAAAAATAAAGAATTTCATATAATGTAAGATACAATTTAGTTGCACATAAGTGTTGATAGAATAATATGCTAAGGATAAAGATTAATAATTAAAATAAACATTATATGCATAGGGAATAAGACATAAGGGTTATTTTTCAATGACATTTAAGTGGAAGTTTAATATCCTTTTGGCTTTCACATACCATAATGCTTTGGATTCTACTTGTTGTTGGGGTTATACTTTACAATATTAAATAATAACTAAAATGCAATAAAATGTTATCAAGAAAAATTTAATATAGTTTATTATAATACAATTAAATTATTTCTCAAAATTTATACATAAGTAAGGCTATAAAAATCATAAAACAGTAGGGATCAGAGCAGGATATGTTTTAGTCTTTGTTTAGCCATACTAGTTGGCAACATTTTCCTTTATTAGTGATATCCAGGATTTGGGGTAAACTAAGATATTTACACTGTAGTTCAGAGTCAAATATGACAGCAGCTAAACGTAAAAAATAGGATTTAATTATAATAGTAAAATCTTATGTACATAGGACTATATTCATTAGAAATTATATTCTGTTCTACCTGTCCTTGCTATTTTCTAATTAGGCATCTTTACATTTCTAACGTACTTCAATGATAAGTAAACAGGATAGTGTAAACTGTAAGTTCAAATCAGTTTCTAAAGTTTTTGATGTATATCCTAACTATAAATACTTAATTATTATAGCATCGAATTGGAAACATATATTAATACTATGTTTTTCCTTTCTAAAATTTTCTTTAGTTTTTTTTTTATCATTTCTATTTCTCCCTTGAAATCACTTTGCTGAAATATTCAAGTCCTACCTGATGTTAAACAGTGTCTACGTTTTCCATTAGAGCCTTTAATTTTTTAATCATAATTATTTTAAAAATTTGGTCAAATTGTTCTATTCTTTTTTTTTTTTTTCTATTTGGGTCTTTTGTCCATTTTTTATTTTTTTTTTTATTTCAGCATATTATGGGGGTACAGATGTTTAGGTTACGTGTGTTGCCCTTGGTTCCCCCCCACCAAGTCCGTGTTTCAAATGTGTCCATCCTTCGGGTAGTGCACATTGCACTCCTTGTGTATACAAATACCCGTCCCCTCCTCCCTCCTCCCCCCTCCTCCTGCCGCCCTCCCCATTCCCCAGCATCCAATAGATGTTGTTCTGATATGTGCATTTATGTGTTGATTAGTTAATACCAATTTGATGGTGAGTACAAATGGATCCCGTTCTTATTCTTTACGTCATATCTGATTATGGCTCTGATGATTGCTTTATTACTTGGGAATCTTTCAAGTTTTCTTGCCTTTCTGTATGTCTCGTGATTTGGTTGCTCTTGTTGAAAACCAGGCATGTTATGTAGAACATTAGAGAGTGATGCAAATACTTTTAGTGCCTAGAATTGGGTACATCTTTCTTCTGGGCCTTTTTTGTGGGGCTTTGAGTTAATATAATTAGAAGGTAGCCTGAGTGTGATACTTATTACTGCTCTATTAATATCAGTGTAACAAAGGCTTCAGATACCTCTAGCAATAATTTGTGGTACTAGCTGTGATGGTTTACCAATGAGTGTTTTTGAAAGTCAGCTCAATTCTTAGTTTTACATGTTACAAGTTTCATTTCAGAAAGGTTCTGGTCTGTTGTCAGTTATATGGTTTTTGATGATTGCCAGATTTATGACTGTGGCAGGGTCTGGGGCAAGAGAATGGTGGCATTACCTATTCTGATTAGGCTCAGTCACAGGCAGGCAGTGTATCCCTTATGTCAGCAGTCCTCAACTTTTTGGCAACAGGGACCAGTTTCACGGAAGACAATCTTTCCATGGACTGGGGTTGGGGCTGGGGTATGGTTTCAGGATGATTCAAACTCATTACATTTATCGCGCACTTTATTTCCATTATTATTACATTGTCACTTGCCACTCACTGATAGGGTTTTGATATGAGTCTGCAAGCAACTGATTTATTATGGTGTCTGTGCAGCCAAACCTCTTTGCTAATTATAATCTGTATTTGCAGCTGCTCCCCAGCGCTCACATCACCACCTCGGCTCCACTTCAGATCATCAGACATTAGATTTTCATGGGGAGTGCACAACCTAGATCTCTCTCGCATGCACAGTTTACATCAGGGTTTGCCTCCTGTAAGAATCCAACACCACCTGGTCTGACAAGAGGTGGCGCTCAGGAGGTGATGCGAGTGATGGGGAGCAGCTGTAAATACAGATGAGGCTTCACTTGCTTGCCTGACTCTCAACTCCTGCTGTGCAGCCTAGTTCCTAACAGGCCACGAGCCAGTTCTGGTCTGTGGCCCAGGGGTTGGAAACCACAACCTTAAGACGCATGAACGTGGCCTGCTATAGCTCCTGCCCCTTCCCGGGCATATTTCTCAGCCCAGGATATTTCCCCAACTCTCCCTTAGGAAGACAGTTGTTTTGTTTTCTTCTTTCTTTCCCCTAGAAGGAATAGGTTTTCCCTTCTACTTTATGGGCAACAGTTGGTGTCCTTTATCTCTGTGTATTAAGATTTGTTTTCCCCATAGGAGAAATATGGGGAAAAGTTTAGGTGTCATGTTGTGCCTCCACTTGACATGCTGCTGTTTCCTTCCCCCAGGTCTGCTCCATGAGTGATAACTCCTCAATACTCTCTCAAACTTTTCTTGAGCACCCAGTGGTGACCATGGAGAAAATGCCTACAAGGGAGTAGGAATGGGAACTTGCCTTACGTTTGTAGATATCAGGATTTTGGACTCAACAAATATGCTAAACTCTTTCTGGTCTCCTCCTGCATTTTTCTTGAGTAAGCCTGTGCTCATATCCCATCCCTCACTCCAGGACCTGTCTCCCCTTAGACACTTTGTTCAGTTGATTACCCTGAGATCTCAGCTCTCCAGAGTGTTCAAGAAAATCCTTGCTATTTGGAGGTAAGGTTTGCATTCATAAAATAACTAAAAAATACCGCCTCACATCCACTAAAATGACTTAAATATTGGGACAATACAAAGTTTTAAAGGGTTGAAGATATGAAACAACTAAAATGTTCACATATTGATGGTACGAATGTCATATGGTACAGCCACTTTGAAAACAGTCTGCTAATTTTTTAGGAAATAAAACATCTACTTGTTATTTGGCCCAACAATGCCACTTTTAGAGTTTTTTGTACCCACAATTAATTAAAAAATACATCTACACAAATTATTTTATGTGAATATTCCCTGTTAAGGAAACTAAAGCATATGGTAAGAAAGCAATACAGTCGGACTTCACATCCTTTCTACATGATGTTGAACCTTATCTTGATCTTGTCCAAATAAATGTTTCTTGGCTGAAAAGTATCTAGACTATTCATTATAAAACTATTCTTTATTTAAAGGGAATGCTATTATAGCTAAAGAATTGTCTTGAATATAAGTCAGACATAATTTATATTAAAAGTAAAATTAATATACATAGAATAATGATATATAAACTTTACATTTTGACAGACTAAACTACGGCTGGAAAGTAACGCTTGCCTTGATAACAAATAACTTTTATTAATTATTGTTATTTTTATCTCAGAAGATGCATAAAATTCTTATGTGCAATAAGGTGAAGAAAGCAATAACCAGTTGGACATATTGTAATTTTGATAATAAAATTAATTTCATATTGAAAGCCACAGATATTAAATAGCTGCATTAATTTTTATTTTTATTATTGTCTTGTTCTAAAGAATGATAGTGTCCTGGCTATTGAAATTCAGTCAGAATATTGCTTCCCATTTGTACTCCCAGGACCATTAACCTCCAAATACTTGAGAAATAAAATTAGCTTACATTGTAATGAAAGCACACACAGTATCATGAATAAACTAAGCAAATTTTACTTCCTTTTGAATAATGACTTCATAGAAATCGTATAATATGCTAGATTCATGCTTGGCAAATCAAACCATGTTTTTTACTTTTATTGAAATTGTCTTAGTGAAATAGGAACTGAATCAAATATTCACTATAATCAAATAAGTAATTTACTTTAATTGAAATTATGGGTACAAGGAACTATCTTATGGTAGAAAAACATGAAACATACAATTTTTATTTATTCCATTATAACTCAGATCTAAAATATACCATTTGAAAACCTATTCACATTCTCATTGTTATCTAAAATTAAATTTAATGAGTAGAATACAGACAAATTGGGTCATATTATTTTATATATGAAAGGAATTGAATGTATACTTTTGTGTTCATATTTGTCTGAAATAATAGATATTCAACAGTTTTAATTCTCTTTTTTTCTAATTATTTAATACTATGGATAAAATGTTTTCAAGTTACTTAAAAGGAAGTAGAAAGAATAAATAACCATCAAAATAAAATCGGTACTAATCAATCAACACTTATGTGCACATACAGAAGTGACAACGGGAGGGGGAGGAGAAGATGGATAAATTCACACCTAATGGATGCTGTGCATGCTGTTTGGGGGATGGGCATGCTTGTACCTATGACTCAGGCAGTGCAAAGGCAATTTATGTAATCAAAGCATTTGTACCCTGTAATATTCTGAAATAAATTTTTATTTACTTAAAAAGTAACTTTATAATCTGAAAATAGGTAAACATACATCAATATTTTATTCGAATTCTTCTCTAGTGATACTTGTTATGTTTAAATGTAAACAATCTACTTACATTTCAACTCGCCTAATAGTATGAAGTAGAAGTACAATTCTTTTTATCCTACAACATATATCATAAAATCCTTTCATCTCCTAATGACTTTAAATATTACATGTGACTTATTTAAAATTTATGTACAGTCCTGCATATCACATATGTGATATTGCATATATATATTGTTCTAGGTTTATTCTTTCCCACCAAGCTGCCACTGTATCTTTATCCAGTTTTATTTGTTAGAATTTAAAATGTGTTTTAATATTTTTCTGTATATGTATTCAATACTTACATGTATACTTTGCCATATGATATTTAGAATTATTATTTCTAAATTTATATCCTTTGACTTTTTATTGGTGTTGTAATAAATATACAAATAACCTTAGAAAAATGACCATTTTTTGGTAGTCTATTTTCTTTTCCATGAATATTATATGTTCCTTTATGACTTTAACCATATTTATATATTGCTTCTCTGCAATATTCTTTTAGGCACTGGTAACAAAGCAGTAAATAGAACAAACAGAAAAACAGGTTTTTTTGCCCATCAATTTTTATATATGTCACAGTTTTTTTTCATTTAATTATAAATCGTGTGTGTGTGTGTGTGTGTATGTATACACATAGACATATAAATATGACTATGATAGTTGCCACCAGAATTCCTTAAATGGAGGAAAACATCTTTTTTATGAAAAATTTGTGAAAATACTTTGATAAATTACTTTGGGTAAAGCATTAGCCACATTGAGTATGGTCATATGGAGGAGCTCATGCAATGAGTAAGGTGTTTTCACTAGTATGTATGGAAAAGGAGAGATCTAATTTTCCTGTTTCTAATAAGAATACAAACATCATTATAGTATGAACTATGGCCATGAAGAGTTGTTTGAGTATTACATATTTATTATACTGTTACACATAGGAAGATTTGTACTTACTTTATTTATTGGTAACTATTATTAGCTTTTAGTTCAAATTGTTTCTTTTCTTCAAGATTTTCTCCACATGCTCAAGGTTGTTTCCATATCTTGGCTATTGTGAATAATGCTGCAGTTAATATGGGAGTGCGGACTTCTCTTTGACATATTGATTCAATTTTTTTCAGTATATACCCAGTAGTAGGATTTCTGGGTCATACGGTAATTCAATTTTTAGTTTTATGAGGAACCTCGATACTGTTTTCCGACATGACTGTACTAATTTACAATACCACCAACAGTATATAAGGCTTCCTTTTTCTCCACATCCTTGCCAAAACTTATCTTTTATCTTTTTGATAATAGCCCATCTAAAAGACATGAAGTAATATCTTATTGTGGTTTTAATTTGCATTTATCTTATGATTAGAAATGCTGACAAGTTTTTTCATACATCTTTTGGCCATTTGTATATCTACTTTTGAGAAACATCTACGCAAGTCCATTACTCATTTTTAATAGGGTTATTTGTTTTCTTAGCATTGAGTAGTTTAAGTTCCTTGTGTATTTTGGATATTAGCCTTTGAACTGAAATCAGTATATCAAAGAGATGTCTGCATTTCAGTGTTCATTGCAGTGCTATTCATAATAGCCAAGATATAGAAACAACCTAGGTATTCAACGGATACCATTGAATCCGTTCATTCAGATGAACGGATTAAGAATGTAGTGTATGTACACAATAGAATACTATTTAGCTTAAAAAACAGGAAATTCTTCTGTTAAATAAATTCTGTTATTTTTGATAACATCAATTAACTTAAAGGAGATTATATTAAATGAAATAAGCCAGGCAGAGAAAGACAAATAGCCTGTGATCTCACTTATTTGTGAACTCTAAAAAAATTGAAATCATGGAAGTAGAGAGTAGAATGGAACCATACCAGTGGTGGTTGTGGGGTGTAAATGGGAAAGAGGAGATGTTGGTCAATGGTACAAAGTTTCAGTTACATAGAAGGGATAAGATCCAGCGGTTGTATTGTATAGCACACTGACTATGGTTAATAATAATATATTTTATATTTCATAGTGATTGCATTAATTCTGTAGATCATTTTAGGTAGTATGGACATTTTAATGATATCGAGTCTGGCAATCCATGAGCAAGGTAGGTTTTTTCATCTGTTTGTATCTTCTACAATTTCCTTTTTTAGTGTTTCGTAGTTCTCCCTGTATAAGTCTCTCACATCTTTCGTTAAATATATTCCTAGATATTTAATTTTCTTTGAGGCTATTGTAAAAGGAATTGCGTGTTTGTTTTTTTTTTTGAGACAGAGTCTCATTGTGTTGCCCGAGCTAGAGTGCCATGGCGTCAGCCTAGCTCACAGCAACCTCAAACTCCTGGGCTCAATCAATCCTTCTGCCTCAGCCTCCCGAGTAGCTGGGACGACAGGCACGTGCTGCCAT
Source organism: Propithecus coquereli (assembly GCF_000956105.1). NCBI lineage: Eukaryota > Metazoa > Chordata > Mammalia > Primates > Indriidae > Propithecus > Propithecus coquereli. The sequence goes on from NW_012148508.1 coordinate 3,005,384, forward strand.
GCCCGGAATTTCTTTCTATTTTTAGTAGAGATGAGGTCTCGCTCTTGCTCAGGCTGGTTTCAAACTCCTGAGCTCAAACAATCTGCCTACCTTGGCCTCCCAGAGTGCCAAAGATTATAGGCGTGAGCCACTGCATCCGGCCAGGAATTGCGTTTTTGATTTGATCTTCGGCTTAACTGTTGTTGGCATATATGAATGCCACAGATTTGCGTGTATTGATTTTGTATCCTGAGACTTTGCTGAATTCATTTATCAGTTCTAGGAGTCTCTTAGATGAATCCTTGGGATTTTCTAGATATAATATCATATCACCAGCAAAGAGCGAGAGTTTGATCTCATCTGTCCCCATTTGGACACCCTTAACACCCCTCTCTTGTCTAATTGCTGTGGCGAGGATTTCGAGCACTATGTTGAATAGAAGTGGACATAGAGGGCAGCCTTGTCTAGTTCCGGTTCTAAGTGGGAATGGTTTCAATTTTTCCCCATTCAATATGATATTGGTAGTGGGTTTGTCATAAATGGACTTGATAATTTTAAGGAATGAGCCACCTATACCTATTTTGATGAGAGTTTTTATCATAAAGGTGTGTTGGACTTTGTCAAATGCTTTTTCTACATCTATTGAAAGAATCATATGGTCTTTGTTCTTTTATTTATGTAGCGAATTGCATTTATACATTTGCATATGTTAAACCAGCCTTACATCCCTGGAATAAAGCCCACCTGGTCATGAGGAATTATTTTTTTGATGTGCTGCTGAATTCTATTTGCTAAAATTTTGTTGAGGATTTTTGCTTCTGTATTCATAAGGGATATTGGTCTGAAGTTTTCTTTTTTTGTTGTGTCCTTTCCTGGCTTTGGTATCAAGGTGATATTGGCTTCGTAGAATGAGTTAGGAAGGGTACCATCTTTCTCGATATTGTGGAATAATTTCTGTAGTATAGGTGTGAGTTCTTCTTTGAATGTTTGGTAAAACTCTGAAGTGTAGCCATCTGATCCGGGACTTCTTCATTTTGGGAGGTTTTTGATTGCTGCTCCAATCTCTGAGCTTGAGATTGGTCTAGCTAAAAGTGAAGATTTTAAATGTTCTCATTACAAATAAATTAATATTTGCAATGATTTATATGCTAATTAACCTTATTTGATCATTCCACAATATATACATGTATTAAACTATTACATTGTACCTCATAAATGTATAAAATTATCATTTGTCAACAAAAAATATACAAAATGAAAAAAGGCATACGTCTGTTTATACCTCTATTATGGGCTATATTTCACCCCCAAAATTTATATGTTGAAGTACATTACCTCAGAATGTGACTGCATTTGAAAAAAGGGCCTTTAAAAAGGTGATCACATTAAAATGATAGCATTAAGGTGGGTCTTAATCCAATCTCATGGGTGTCATTGTAAAAAGAGAAATAGAAACCAGGGAGTGTGTGCATGGAGGGATTACCACATAAAGATACAGAGAGAAAATTGTCCATGGCGAACCAAGGACAGAGGCCTCAAGAGAAAGCAAACCTACCAACACCTTGGTTTCAGACTTACAGACTTCAGAACTCTGAGAAAATAAATTTCTGTGTTTAAGAACTTATCTGAAATTTTTTACCTGTTGATTCACAACTCAGTCTACTAATTTAATCCTGCTGCCACTGGATATGGTCTGGGTGAATGGCAACCTCTACAAATCTGACTTTTTTTTCTTCCTCATTCATTCTGTGGTCCTCACATCCCAGCCTTTGGGCTCTGCTTTAAGGAAATGATTGTCTCTGAACAACCACCATTCTTACTACTAATAAATACAGGCAGAAATTATTTTTAAAATCTTGATTCCTGTTTGTCCAGCCTTTATATGCATTTCTGAATTTTGATCCTCAGATTTTTATCTGATGATTAACGTGACATTTTTGAGGTATTTCATGCACTTGAGCTCTGTTCCAATTGTCATATATTTTTGAAGTGAATATCTATCCCTTATTTCTATGCATCATTTTCCTTATTTGACAAGACCTGTTGTGAAAATTGAAGTATTCAATATAGATTCAGAGAATAAGATCGGCTAAATAAAATTTTTAATATATCACAAAAGAAAAACCTTTAATGTTCAGTGTAATTAGGGCTTTTCTACCTGTTGTAGGTGGCCACTTTCAGAGGAGAATATGGATCTATCCATCAGCAGATGTCAGGATAAATTTATTAATTTGTTAAGGTGACAGAGCTTATATCACTAAAAATGTATTTTGTTTTTGTTATCCACAGGAGACCTAATTTATTTTAAGGATTATTTCTTGATTGTACCAATGTACATTGAAATCAGATCACACGTCTGAATATTCGCTTAAGTTTATAAAGAAAAGGCTAAAATATAAAATGATTATTCTAGAATTTTTAAATATTAGAGATTCAGAGTATTCATTTCTACTTAAACATTATACCTTGTTACCATCTGTCTTCCGTTATAACATTCTTCATTTCCAAAGAGAACATTTCAATTGTATGTCATTCTGAGAGAATATAAGTATGCAATCAATACATTCTTTACATTTAAATAGGCAGGTAGCAATTATATTTTCAAACTTGAGATCTTACCAGAATAGATGGTGATAAGAATAATTTTTCAAAGACTTCTTTGTATAAATAAGAAGCTTAAAATGACCTATTATATGAATTGCCATTTGATGAAAAATCTTAGAATTATTTAAAGATGGAAAATATCACTGTAAAATATATAATTATGAATTAATATAAATTACTGTGAATGATAAGGAAATGTGATAAATTGAGGATATTGAACTTTAGAGCTGAACAAGAAGAGTCAATTATAAAGATTTAATACACAGAAGAGAAAAAATGTATTCACAATATATAAAATGAGTGTTTCAAATACTGTTTTGTCCTATATATTCTGAGTCACATTTCAAAAATTTTAATCATTCTTGCTATGAAACTGTAGCTTTACTTTCTTTAAACAAGCATCACATACCACAATAAAGATAAATACAATAAAAACAAAACAATAACATTTTATTTAAAAAATAAATACTACCAAAATTCACATAATGAAAAGTAAATAACATTAAATATAATTAATTTTCAGAAATTTGCAATGAAGGACAGATTCCTTCAGTATTTTTTATTATATTCAATAATATGGAGATGTTTGCCTTGATATTGATCAATGTTAAATGAACAAAAGCGTTGGTGCTAAGAATGTGATTTTGTTTCTTAGGTTTGGATTTTTATTTATTTTTTTAAAATTTCAGAGTATAATGGGGGTACAAATGCTTTGGTTACATAAATTACCTTTGCACTGACCAAGTCAGAGCTACAAGCATGCCCATCCCCCAAACAATGCACATTGCATCCATTTGGTGTGAATTTAACGATGCCCTCCTCTCCGATCCCGGCTACCCTACACCCTATAAATGTTGCTTCCCATATGTGCACATTAGTGTTGATTGATTAGTACCAATTAATGGTGACTACATGTGGTGTTTGTTTTTCCATTCTTGTGATACTTCACTTAGAAGAATGGGCTCCAGCTCCATCCAAGATAATATAATAGGTAGTTCACCATTTTTTAAATGGCTGAGTACTACTCCATAGCATACATATACCGTATTTTATTAATCCATCCATGTATTGATGGGCACTTGGGCTGTTTCCACATTTTGGAAATTGTGAATTGTGCTGCTATAAACATTCAAGTACAGATGTCTTTTTTATAAAATGTCTTTTTTTCCTTTGGGTAGATACTCAGTAGTGGGATTTAATAAAACACCAGTTATTCCAGCAAATTTGGAAACATATTTGTAAAATTAAAAAAACAAAACAATATCAAAAGACAAAATCAAAA
>NW_012148508.1:3009298-3028732 GCF_000956105.1 Propithecus coquereli
AGGGAACCAAAGAATGGATAATCAGAGTTCCAAATAATGATCACAAGGCCCAAGCCTCCACAAGGAGGTAACAATGTATTGTTTCTGTTTTTGAAATTTTTGTTTTTGAAATTGTGCTATTTCTTACACCTTTCCTCTTCTTCCTTTCATTCTCCTAAATGCATAAATATACTCCACAGCTAATCTCTCCTTGTCAGGAAAATAATTCATATACACAGTATAATGAAAATATAAAATATTAATATATGACAAATCACACTCACCATTATTGTCTTAGTGACACCAGTGAAATGATTACAGGATTTGTTTTGGGAAACAGAAGTACTCACTTTCTTGGGTTCCAAGATAGAAACATTTTATGTTCATTCAAAATCAGTTGATTTAAAAAAAAAAAAGATTTGTTTCAATTTTTAAAGACAGCAACTAAATAAAGGCTGCCCTGATATAAAATATAATAACACATTAACCACAATATCGTATTTTAAAAGATGAGAATTTAGTTTATACTCATTTTACATTAAGATATAAGTTAATGACTTTTACCTTGTAGGATTTATCACAAAATGTTACTGCCCAGCGTATTTTTGCAAACAGTAATAATTCGCTGAGAGTATTAACATTCACATATGTAATGAGAGTTTACAAATGTACAAAACTTTGGGTAACAAACACTTTAAACTTATTTTTCAAACATTCAATAAGCCCATTCCCCCAAAGCTGATTACAAAGAAGCACAACGGGTTATTAACTGTGGCAAAACCTAAGAAACCAGGCAGGGGAGGCAAATATAAACTTGAGACTGTAAGAAAATCCGAACAATTTTGTCAATATCAAAAGACAAAATCAAAACATCTTTTATAATATAAAACAAATCCATACAATACTAATTAGGTGAAAGAACATTATAGGGTATATAACATTTATTTTCTCTACACAAATTTGCATATCTTAAATTTAATGCAAGATACCATGTGTCAATTTCAATTTTAGAATATCATGACATAGTTCTTGGTGAATCTAGGTGTAATGGAATGAATACTTAAATAGACCCTAAAGAGCATATCAAGTTTTTATTTGGTTATTGTTGTTTTTAACTTTAATGTTTTTCTTTATTCATTGGACTAAGTCAATTTTAGAAACAAAATCCACAACCAAAGCACATATAATGTAGCTGTTTCTGAAAAAACTAAATAGTACAGTCTTTAGTATGTCATTAAAATAGTGGTTGTCGTTAAACAAACAAGCAAACAAACAAAAATTACTGCAATTCATGTATGATAAACTTACAAAGCAACATTTTACAAGTTTTATCTGGTGTGTTTTCACTGTAATAAAATAAATCAGGATAATGTGAGTAAAAGGTGCTTGACTATGAATAAACGAAGTCCCCAGTTAGCACTGGGTAATGTTTCAGAGCAGTGCATTTGTCCTCAGATTTTATATCAGGGACGTACGGTATGTCCCAATCCACCAGCTATAGTGTTAATTTACTAAGAAATGAAAGTATTTAATCCTGGTCCATCCACTTCTTTCTCCCTAGTTTTGACAACCTTCACTTTGAGATCAGGCACTTTGTGCCCAGGAATGTGGCATTGTACATGTACTAAAAGTGTATCCACTGATAGTAGAATAATTGTACTAAATTAATAAAGGAAGAGGATATCTTCATTTAGAAAACAAAGCATGAATTATAATTTTACAGTCACAACACAAGCCCCAGCTCTTCCTAGGCACAGTGGAGCAACCTGGGTCCACTCATTTGTCTGGGGATCATAAGCCTCCACTGTATTCAGGTATTCAGGTATTCAATTTCATTGATTACACTGGCCTGTGAACTTAATATCACAATCTAACTAGTTGAAGTGACTTTTATTCAAGAAATCACCTGAAAGAATATTCAGAATCTGCTCTTTTGAAGGTATGAGATAGCTAGATAATATCTCCAAAGTGATGGAAAAATGAAAGTAATAATTCTAGTTTACTACCTATTGTCATGTGGTTTAGAGAATATTTATAAACTCCTTTTATAATTTATTTCAAACTTATCTAAAAAAGCATAGTCATCTTGTGGAAAACATTTATATTTGTGGTCTATGGTCAAGTAATGCTAATTTACAAAGCCAGCCCAAATTATACTTATGACTTAAATAACTAGAGTGTCCTTCTAGAAATTGCTAAAGTTCATCTCATCACTCAATTAAAAAATGAGTCATATTCGTTTGAAAATCAAAGACTTTGTTGAGTTTAAAAAATGTTGATTTTGGACATTGCCTTCAGAGAGTAAAACATTCAGAATTCAGTGACCACTCCGAATATAAGAAAAAATTTTAACAATTCCATTAAATACTTCTCTTAAATGTTCATAAATATCTGTGGCAGCCACATGTATTATGTTTAAAACAGTTTGTGGCATTTACTGCTGATGAAATGACTTATGTTTATCTAGAAGACTTCTTTTTTTTGAATAAGTATATCTGTATTTCTTCGAATACATTGCTTCCAGGTAATGTTATATGTGGCATCCGAAAATATGTCTTTTCAAATGAATCACTTAAAAATGATATAAAATGGATATTAAGGATTGTAAACTCTTCTTGTTGGATCTTCCCTTTCACCAATATATATTGGCCATCTTTGTCCTTTTTTACTTTTGATATTTTAAAGCTTGTGTTATCTGAAACTAGTATAGCTACCCCTGCTTTCTTTTGACTTCCATTCGCCTGGATGATAGTTTTCCATTCCTTAACCTGTAGTCTGAAGGCATCTTTGTGGATTAGATGCGTTTCCTGTAGACAGTAGATACTAGGCTTGTGGATTTTTATCCACTCTGCCAGTCTGTATCTCTTCAGAGGACAGCTCAGGCCATTCACATTTATTGAGAGGATTGAGATTTTTGGTAGATTTCCATTTATATTGTTGGGTGAAATCCTGTTGTTTTGTTTTGCTCCTTGAGCCATCATGAAGTCCACATTCTAGGCTTTAATTCTTTAATAATTTTACTTTGAAGAGTGTCTATTAAAATCCATTAAAATTACAAATTAATTGAGAAGAATTGAAAATTTCACATCAGTCACTGAGTACATTCAGAAATAAGGCATAACTTGATTTCTTAAAGTTGTTAAACGAGATGCATATCCTTCAACACAATTACATAGACATCTTTACATAGCTCCTACATAAGTCAAGGGATAATATACTTAGAATTTCTACATAGTTATCATATTACTGAATGGTATTTTTTCAGTATAATTTTATTTATGATTATTAAAATATATAAAAGCTGCTTATTTTTAATTTTTTATTTTTAATTATTAATATTATAGGTACATTATAGTTACATGTATTTATAGGGTACATGTGATGTTCTTATACAGGCATACAATTAATCAAATCAGGGTAATTGGGGTATCCATCATCTCAAGTATTTATCATTTCTTTGTGTTAGGAACATTCCAATTCTACTCTTTTAGTTATTTTAAAGTATACCCTAACTTGTTGATTATAGTCATTTTCTTGTGTTATCAAATATTGTTCATTCTATCCAACTATCTAACTATACTTCTATACCCATTAATCATTAACCTTTAATACTCCCTCCCTGCTATCCTTCCCAGCCTCTGGCAATTATCATTTTACTGTGTATCTCTATGAGATAATTTTTTTTTTAATATTTAGCTCCCACATATGAGTGAGAACATGTGAGATTTGTCTTTCTGTGTGTGGCTTATTTCACTTAACATAATATTCTCCAGTTCTATACATGTTGTTGCAAATGGAAGGATTTCATTCTTTTTATGGCTATATAATATTCCGTTGTGTGTATGTACTACAATTTCTTTATCCATTCATCCATTTATGGACACTTAGTTTGATACCAAGTCTTGGCTATTGTAAATAGTGCTGCAATAAACATGGGAGTACAGATATCTTTTCAGTATATTGAATTCTCATCCGTTGGATGTATACCTAGCAATGGGATTGCCAAGTAATATTGTAGTTCTTTTTAGTTTTTTGAGGAACCTCCACACTCTTCTCCATAGTGGTTGAACTAATTTACATTCTCACCACCAATGTATGAGGCTTCCTCTTTCTCCACATCTTCATTAGCATTCCTCATTGCCTGTCTTTTTGATAAAAGCCACTTTAACTGAGGTAAGATGATACCTCATTGTAGTTTTGATTTGTGGTTCTCTGATGACTACTGGTGTTGTGCATTTTTTTCATATACCTGTTGGCCATTTGTATGTCTTCTTTTGAGAACTACCCATTCAGATATTTTGCCTATATTTTAATCAGATTATTTAATTTTTTCCTATTGAGTTGCCAAAGCTCATATATATTCTAATTACTAATATTTTGTCAGATGGACGGTTTGCCAGTATTTTCTCCCATTCTGTGAGTTGTCCCTTCCTCTTATTGATTGTTTCCTTTGCTGTGGAGAATCTTTTTAGCTTGATGTCATCTGCTTTGTCCAATTTTGCTTTGGTAGCCTGTGCTTTGGGGGTATTACTCAAGAGTTCTTGCCCAGACTAATGTACTGAAGCAGTTCCCCAATGTTTTCTTTTAGTAGATTCATAGTTTTAGGTCTTATATTTAAGTCTTTAATCCATTTTGATTTGATTTTTGTATGTGGAGAGAGATGATAGTCTAGTTTCATTCTTCTGCATACGGATGATCCAGTTTTCCCAGCACCATTTATTGAAGAGACCGTCCTTTCCCCACTGTGTGTTCTTGGCACCTTTGTTGAAGATAAATTCACTACAGATGTGTGGTTTTATTTCTGGGTTCTCTAGTCTGTTCCATTGGTCTATATGTCTGTTTTTATGTCAGTACTTTCTCTTTTGGTATCTACTTGAAAACTGTTGATTTTTAAATAATGTCTTTTTAACTGGCTACCTTATTGTCTTCTTATGAATAACTAATTTTATCATATTACTTTCATGGAAGACAATCAAATCATTCACAACTGATAATAATTTTTTTCTTTTTAAAACCATAATTATATTAGATTGAATACATAAAAATCTCATACTTATTTATGAGATAATTTTTAAAATTTATATGGAAACATGAGTGAGCAACATAAAAATAATAATTGATAATGATTCAAACTGTTAATAACAGGAAAAAATCTACAAGGTTATGATTCATAATGTTAATGACTATGTACCAAAATTCTGAACCAAGCTTCTTAAAAGCTTCCAAAATTGGATGAAGAATTATCAAGATCTTACTGCAGAAAAAATTTGAATCAGCTGAGATAAGGATATCACCAAAGTTGCTGTTTCCTTGAAAATGTTTATCAATCCCTGCAAATTCAACTTTTATGTTTGATTTTTCCTTCTATCAAGAGGAGTAAATATAAAAGCCCATATACACACTAGTGGAGAAATCTAATAGGAAATTGTCATCAAAATATACTGGAGTCAAAGAATGCTATACTCTCAAAGTTAAGGTGAGTCAGAAACAAACCTTAATTACAAAGCAAAGTATACAAAATCATAGAAGGAGATGCTTACAGATAAGGTTTTTTTTTTTTTTTTTTTTGAGACAGAGTCTCACTCTCTTGCCCAGGCTGGAGTGCCATGGCATCAGCCTAGCTCACAGCAACCTCAAACTCCTGGGCTCAAGGGATCCTCCTGCCTCAGCCTCCCAGGTAGCTGGGACTGCAGGCACGTGCCACCATGCCCGGCTAATTTTTTCTATTTTTTAGTTGTTTGGCCAATTGCTTTCTGTTTTTAGGAGAGACAGGGTCTCGCTCTTGCTCAAGCTGGTCTCGAACTCCTGAGCTCAAAGGATCCACCTGCTTCGGCCTCCCGGAGTGCTAGGATTACAGGTGTGAGCCACCGCGCCCGGCCTACAGATAAGTTTTAACATATGAGTTTATCCTCCTTAGCAGGTAGAACAAGCCTACTAAATATATAAAAGTATATTAAATGTGACTAGTAGAATTAACAAATTTGATGTAAATGACAGATATAGAACTGTGAACACAACAAAAGCAGAATTTATTTTATTTTATTTTACATTTAATTTTTGCAAATCCATATGTAACATATATAAAGGCTTACTAAAACTGAGCCATGTCTTATAAAAATTAAAGATTGAAATAACTTTCTGACGTGTATACTTTGAGAGTACAAATATAATCCAATTCAACAATACATCCCTATATGTTTGAAAATCAAAAATTTTAACTCTATAAAAAATTTCTTCAAAAATGGTTCCATATGAGAAACTAGAACTATTTTGGTGTGATAATTATTAAAAGTATTATTTATTAATATGAGAGATATGAATTGTATTTAGAGGGATATTAGAGGAATATATGTTTATATATATGTACTCATGCATTCTTATACTTAAGATAAATATTAGAAAATATTAGGAGCTACATGTTTAAAAGCAAATATCCATCTCAGAACATTATAGATAAAACAGAAAAAAAAAATCTCAAAAAAGGAAAGTAATAAATTAATGAACTGAAAACGAAAGTCATAGAAAGATTTGGCAATGCCAAAAATTGATTCTTGAAAAATGGGAACAATTAACTTCTGGTGAAATTTATTAAGAAAAAGGAAAGGAAACACAATCCAATAATGTTAGTAATGGAAATGTGTGTAAATATTGATAATAAAAAATATAATAAAAATGCTTATGGCAATAATTTTTAATCTTTAGATGGAATTGCCATATTCCTAGGAACTGATACAAGAAGAAATACAATGGAAAAGCAAAACATTTTAAGACAAAACAAAAACTGTGTATGGAAATAGAAAATGAAGTTCATGACCTCACAGAATTTATTTCTTATATTAGAAGCAAAATTTATAAACTATATATATATGATGCCTTACATATATAGTTAAAATAAATTTTACTACATTAAAGTTAAGAACACCATAAATATGAAAATATACCCCATAGATATGAAGTATAAAGGAATAATATGCGAAATATATAAAGAAATTCTACAAATTAAGTAAAGTACTAACATTAAAATTAAAAATAGCCAAATATGACTAACAGACAAAAATAGGCAAATATATGAATCGGAATTTAAGAGAAGAGGATGAATTAATGATCCATAATATATGTGATTTTATTCAACCTTTAGTAGTCATAAGAAAATGAAAATCAATATATCAATCAAGGTTTCAATTCACAATTACTAGGTAGGTGATAATTAAAAGTCAATATGAAATGTTGGAGGGTGAATTTGGAGGAAATAGAAATCTTATCCACTGCAAGATGTGTGTAGGTTCATATAATTATTTTGGCAATCACATTGAGGTTTCCTGGTGAAGCTAAACATGTGAAGCGACATTGAAGCAAGTTGAAACTTCTTTTATGACTAAAAATATTAATTTTGACTGGTTCACCTCTAAACAATATGCAGATTTGAAATGTAAATGCATTTGAGATAGGCTGCAGTGTACTTTACTAATAATTATGTAAACCAAATATGAAACAAAAATTAAACCTTTTGAAAAGTAAAAATAAATAAATAAATAAAAGTATTTTCTAAGGGGCCAGATTTCTTTGGCTTACATACGTGATTTTTATGGAAGGCTGAAAATTGGGCATATATGAATGCCTTCTTATCATTTGATTAATGCACAGCCATTTGGACAAGAGTAATGCATTCGTTTTATATGAAAGTAAAGAAAGAATTTTCTTTCAATGTGTTGATTTCTATATGCACTGGCATTTACTTTGTCTAAACAATACGTTTCCAATGATCTGGTTTTGAGAGCTAAGATGAATTGCCTTTTAGAATTTCTTTTGTATTGAACCACAAATTAAAGCTGAGGATTAAATTAATTCTTTTGTCAAAAAGGTAAAACTGGCAATTGTCCCAATGCACATACTCAAGGGTTACTTTTACAGAATTACAAGGCAAGTAATATTGCTGTCAGCATTTCCTCAAGCATATAGATTTAGTGGAGAGATCTGATGGAAGTCTTCAGCTTCTAAAGAGAATTGAAGTCTTTCTCCAGATTGTTCAAAATTCTCCAATTCATTCAAATATGAATATTTTAGGAAAATAATCAAAAATTCAATTTTCATTCTTCGAAATATCAGTCAAGTGCCAGGTTTTCTGTACAAATTTGTAAGCAGTATCAAAGAACAAACTATTCAATTAGTTGTTTAATGACTGAGGCTTGCAAATGTATGCATTCATAGAGCTGTGGCCATAGTTCTCTTTTATTCTACATATTGCACTTTAGTAACTGGACTGTTTACATGTCTTTTTTTTTATAAGTTCTACATTATCAGGAATTTTTGTCTTTGGCATTTTACCCCAAGCTGCAGCCCCATTTCCTTTGTCCACAGAATAATTATTACTCATCATCTTTCTATTTCCCCTTATTCTTTTCTCTCATGAACAGAGTTTTTTCTTTTGGTGGAACTGGTGGGGGAAATTGTCCTAAACATTCTTCTAAATTCCAACTTGGCAGAAACCTCAACGGCGTTCATACTGCAAAATCCGAACATTCATTTCTTCCCCTCACACTGCTCACTTGAGCAGTATTTACAGAGAAGTGTTTCAAACTTCCTGAAATACACTCACAGTTCGTTTTTTTTTTTTTTCCATTTTTTTGAATTTTATTTTATAGTATTACTGCGGATCAGACGCTTTGGTTATGTAAATTGTCTCCGCACCGCCCAAGTCAGAGCTACAATGTGCGTCTTGGGGATGGACACGCTTGGAGCTGTGACTCGGCTGGGGCAAAGGCAATACATGTAACTTAAGCATTTGTACCCCCGTAATATGCTGAAATAAAAAAAAAATAAAAAAATACACTCATTGTTCTTTCAAGACACTATTCTCTTTCAATTCTTCTTCTACATCAACTACCCTAAGATTAGGATCACTTCTTTGGATTTCTGGTCACTAAACTGTGCTCTGTACTCAGCCCTTGGATGGCATCTTGCTTCTATTTACACTCACTCTCAAGGAGACTTCATGTAGTCAATGATTTTAATAAATACTACTGTATTCTGACCTCTCTCAAATTTGTAACTCCAATCCTGATAGCTTCTCTGACATCTAGACGCATGGATTCAATGACGAATTCAGTGTCTTTACATCTGGGGTCCCCAACCCTGGAGCCGCACAGCACCCATCTCCCTCCCTCTGGTCTGTGGAAAAACTGTCTTCCATGAAACTTAGGAACAGGACCGCACAGCAGGAGGCAGGTGGCAGGCTAGCGAAGCTTCCTCTGTATTTACAGCTGCACTCACCACCACCTGAGTTCCTCTGGCCGTGGAAAAATTGTCTTCCATGAAACCTCTCCCTGGTGCCAAAAAGGTTCCAGACCGCTGCTTTACATGGATGTCTAATAGTTATTTCAAGCTTTAATGTCACAAACAGAATTCTATTTCTGCCCTTCCCACATGCAAATTCTGCTCTTCTTCATAAACACTTCTGGCCCTGTCTTTTCCTTGTCAGTACATATCCACGTCATTCTTCTGGTTGCTCACTTCTTAAAACTTATTTCTCTTGACCTTTCTTACTCATCACTCCCTGATGCACCAACAGATGCCAGCAGTTCTACCTTCAAATACATCTGGAATCTGAGTATCCTAACACTCCTATTACCACAGATTAACACCACCATCATTTCTTACCGTGACTATGGATGGAGAGTGTTTCCCAATTCTTCTACCTCCTTCCATCTTGGCCCCATCTTCATATTTACTTTATTTAACTTGTTTAAACCATTCTTTAAAAAATACCAAGGAGCTTAAGTTTCTCTTTGCTGAAACTTCTCCAATTTTTTTCTGGAGAACTTTGGCATTTTAGTTCTTTTGGTGGACTACGAGGCTCTACCTTGCCCTCCTCCTCTTGCCCCTCCAATTTCACCACTCTCCCCCTTATTTGGGAAGCTCTAGCACAATGATCCCTCTGCTGTGAATACATCATGCCTTCTTCCTGGAATATATTTCATCAGTTATTCATGTAACTAATGGTTATATATTTTCCATTCCCCACACTTTCTTTTATTCTTTCATTTTTTTCTTTTTAGCATTTATCACCACTAAAAATTTATATACACAATATTTTTTCTTTTTCTCCTCTCCTTCCTTCTCTTCCTCCTTCCCCTCCTCCTCTTTTTTCTTCTCCTTCTTCCTCCCTCTTCCTCCTTCTCCTGTTTTTTTACTCTCCCAATTACGATGTAAATTCTATGAAAACAAACACTTATTCTCCATTGTGTACTTCTATACCCCAAATACCTAGAACAGAACTTAGAATAGGTGTTTGATAAATATCTGTTGACTTAATTAATTTAGCATCTAAAGTGACTTCTTGAAATCATTTAGTACCAAGAGTGACTAATTCAGTGCCTGACAATGATGTTTTTGTTTTGTTGTTGTTGAATGATCATATGCAATGATTAGAAAATATCATCCTGGAATTTGTAGACATTTTCATTTAATTGAATTTAATTGAAGAAAAAATGTACACGAACTAGCTTAAAAATAGATAGTAGAGTGCAGGGCCTGTAGGGAAGTGGATATCAGTAAAGGCTTTTGAGACAGGGAGACGTGGGTGGGTTCATCCCCTGCTTTGGCTCTCAGACCAAAAAATGCAACATTGTTTTACATATTTCATGCTATGGATTGTCTATGCTTATATATCGTTAGTTAGTCATGAGTTAAAGTGAAATTAGAGACTGTATGTTATCATTACTGTACATGCTATTTTAGCTCAGGATGAGTGAGTTTCTGCTCTAGAATCATTTTTCCACCATTATCTGTGTACTTTGGGCAATTTACTTTATCCTTTGTTTATCCATAACGTTCTAACAATAACTGTCAAAATGTACTTAAATAGACCTTTATCATTGGACATTAGTGTAATTTTCAAGGTTTGATTCTATATTTTAAATACTACATTGTATTTTTGTCAATTTCTTTTTTCATAAAAACCTTCCTCAAAAAATTCTAATGACTTCATAATATTTTTGCATATAAAGCCTATAACACTGTCATGTCTCAATATATATATATATATATTTTTTCTTTTTACTTTTAAGGGTATACGTTACGTATCTTTTTTTCATCAAAGATAGTTTCCTGGATTTTTAAATTTCTTATATGTGCTTTTTGTTTTCATGATATTTCATTTAACATTCACATGTCAACCTATTCTGAAGATATTGTATATGACCACAAAATAGGTAATGTGAGGCGTTAGGAAATAAGGGAAGGAAAGGCTAGGGAAGGGAGAAGAAAAGAAAGAGAACGTTTAGATACAAGGATTAATTTGGCCAAGGCTGCCCTCTGACAGTGAGTGAGCTTCCTGGAAAACTCCAAGAAAACCAGCTATAGCTCAAGGCTTGAGACAATCCATCCTGCACAAGTTCAAAACATGTATCTCAGGACTATGCCTACAATTTTTGAGGCCGTGCAGGTATTTCCCTAACTAGATGAAAGCGAATATGATATGTACCTTGCAGGTAGCTTGCTATATCATAAAGCTGCAAAGCTGCAACTGCAGTACTTGGATTCTTGCTCCCTAAACACAGCAGTGAAAGGGATGTAGCCATTCCCACTGCCACAGAGGAAGAATAGGGCTAGAGCCAGTTCCCTTGCACCACATCCTAACAATAAAAAGTCAGCCAATAGGATCCGACATGTCACTGTGCATTGCCCTAGACAATGGGAGACCCACCTCTCTGCCTTTCACTCTATAAGTTGTCCATAAAGAATGCTAATCCAGCAGGCCCTGGATATTTGCTATTTGGCTATTAGACCTTGCTTCAAGGGATGGCTATTTATGACAAGGGTACAATCTTTGAATATTTATATATTTCATAAATCATAAAGGACTGATTTAAACATAATTAAAATTCAGATTAGATACTCGGGAAAATATTCCAGCAATTTTTAACAGAGGAATTTTAAAAAGAATATATATATACATATTTGTATATGAATAAAAATTTAAAACATACTTAATTCATAAAATAATAAATATATTGGCTTCCAAATATATTTAAAAATATAAAAAAATAAAATTAAATTAATAAAATTAATTTTTGTATCTCTGTATCTCTATATATTACATATCCTTGCAGTTTGCCTACCTAAGAGTAAATGAACAAATGATCTACAAACAATATATGGCAAAGTTTTAGCAATAGTGGAAGCATATTAAATGTTAAGAACTTAATTTGGATCATAAAGCCTGCCAATAAACTCTGCCACATAGATATGAATTTCCTTAAAAATATCTTTATTCATAAATCAAAATAGTCTGAGGTAATTAATTATTAAAGTATACATTCCTGGGACCCAAACTAAATATACTGAATCAAAATCTCTGAGGAAAATGACAGTGGACATACAATTTGTAACCTCCCCCACCCCCTGATATTCTTGTGTAAAACTAAATTTGGGGAACTACAGATATATACCATTTGTCCCAATATTCCAATGTAAGAATTTATTTTTTGGAACTAAAGGTGCTATAGGAGAACATTTGTAGGTTTTTGGTCCCTGGTATGTATTTTCCTTCTCAGAAGTCCAAATTTCCTTTGAGAAACTAACCCTTCCCATTTTATGTGGGATTAATTTTTTTTTTTTTATTTCAGCAAATTATGGGTGTACATATGTTTAGGTTACGTGTGTTGCCCTTGGTTCCCCCCCCCCCACCGAAGTCCGTGTTTCAAATATGTCCATCCTTCGGGTAGTGCGCATTGCACTCCTTGTGTATACAAATATGTGGGATTAATTTTAAATCCTGCACCAAAGCTAGCCTTCATTGGATTAAGCTAATCCCTTCTAGGCAGTAGTGATTGCTTCAGGAGCACTGCGAATAAAGTAGTAATTTCTTGATGTTTCTAGAGCAAAAGAGCACTGTTTTTCCTCTCTAAAGGAAGAAGCCATTGGGACATACAGAGATTTTGCTTCTACAGGAAGAAGCACCCATCTGGTGGAACCAAACCAAAAACAAACAAAAAATCTTAGTCACTAAGATGTATCCTTGTTTATTGCTTAGTCATAAATCAGGCCAAATGTTATGCTTTACATCAAGAATGGCCATTTGCAGAGTTTTCATTGTATAAACAAATAAATTTGCTGATCTTAATTTGACTATTTTGAGCTGTATTTTTGTACTAAAATATGTATGTAAAAAGATGTTTAATTCATGTTAATTATAATAGTATTAACTGGAAATCAAACATTCAACCACAGAACATTATAGAATTCAAGTTTTAGAAAAATATTAAATGGCACAAAATATAGTGAAAATTGTCTCTGCTCTCTCTGTCTCTCTTTCTCTTTCTCTCTTTCTTCTTCTCCTTCTCTGTTAATATTCTTTCTCCTTCAACTCCTACCTCCTGCACACATCTTTCTGCCACCACTTATCTCTACTTTAAAAAACAAACAGATGTTTAAGGAAATATTCAGGTTTTGATTATTTTAGAATAAATTTATTCCAATGCCAGCTTTATATAGCTGTATCTGTAATATTAGTGGTGCATCATAGTATACAGATATTTCCTTTTATCCTACTAAGTAAATAGTATGATAACTAAGAGTAAACATTTAAAAATCTAATTAGACAACATGAGTTTTTTAAAAAATATACATATATGTTTTTACTCCTTTCCAATTTTCTCATGTTTATATTTAAAAGTTTTTAACTATTACTGATACTTAATAGTTGTATATATTTATAGGGTACATGTGATATTTTGATATAGACATAAATATATTTTAATCAAATCAGGGTAATTAATATATTCATCACATAAAGCATTATCATTTCTTTGTGTTATGAACATTCCTATTCTACTCTTTTAGTTATTTTAAAGTATACCATCATTATTTTAATAGGTTTCAGGCTCTTATTTGGGAATATCTTATTTTTACAGTAAGATTTTAATCAAATACAGAAATATGGTGTGCTGCTATAAGAGAATGCTACAGACTGAGTAATTTATAATGGACAGAAATACGTTGGCTCACAGTTCTGGAGGCTGAGAAGTCAGCGTTGGTGAGAACCTTCTTGCAGAGTTATCACATGGCAAAAGGCATCACATAGAGGAAAGGCAAAGAGAGAGAGGGCAAGTGGGGGCCTATCTTACCCTTCTACACTGGCATGACTCCCACCCCTGAGTGCAAAGTCCTCATGGTCTAATCACCTTGTAAAGGTCTCACATATTAATACTGTTACAGTGACAAATTTCAACTTGAGGGAACAAACATTCAAACCATAGCAAATGTGAATACTATAAAGCCTTTGAAACAAACATTCTATGAATTTTAGATTCATACAGATGGGGGTTTAAGTTCAAGCAATATCATTTACCCTCTGTGCAGGTTAACTCACTCAACTGAAATTACCTAAAGAGTATAAATGGAGAAAAACAATACAGTCACCTTACATTTATAATAGAGATTAAAATGTGTCTAAAGGAGGCATAATTTTTGGCATAAAATAAATCTTTAAACAGATTACTCTTATTTTCAAATATGCAAAAATTTCACACTTTTTCTCCTCATTTATTTATTGCATGGTTTTTGTATCTTTCCTCATCTACTATCAAATCTTTGATTAGACTTTTATGGGCTTCTTATATTTTCTTAGATGCCATCTAAAATATACACCCCTCAATTGTCATTGATTGATTTATAAATTCTTATACATCTATGTTTTCTTAATATGTATTTTGAATATTATTTATATTGCATCACAATTCTTAATTTATCTTTTTTATTTCTTCAACAAAATAATATAAAATAAAGTGAAATATGACTATATATTAGGCATTATCATTGTTATTATTATTAATCATTAGAAGCAAGCTCAATGCCTCATACAATAAAAGTACAGATAAAATATATCCAAATACATGATGAATCACAAGTAAAATAAAATCAAATGTATTCTTTTGAATAATCTTCCTCCTGAACAAGCTTATTTGGTCATGAGCAATATGTATCCTTGACTGATAGAGAAATTAAACACTCATTAAGGTAGATTTAATTCTCAGTTACTGGATACTTTATACAGTGTCTGACAAATGATACGTGCATAAGTTTGTGTTGAATAAGTAAAATTATGAAATACCCATTAATTAATTATTCACTTATTGAAAAATGCAAAACCATTAGGAAATACTCTATATTGCATAGTGTATAGCATTGGTTGACTATTTTATTTATTTATTTAATAAATAATAATATATTCATATAGTATGCCAGGTAGTCTGCAAGAGCACAAGAATGTATAATTTTTTAGAATATGAGTCTTCCCCTCTATGAGATTCATCTATCTGTCTTCTACTCTAGATTCTGAAAATGTCAAGGGCTAAGTTCTAAGAGTCTTTTCTTAGGATATCTAGAATTTAATAGATGACATCTTCTACACTCTGTGATGTGTTGCCAAGGTTTCTACAAATCTCAGGATTGGAGCATTCATTGCCCTAGTTACTGGCAGCATTGATGGTTAACAGCTTCCCCTTGAGTCTCCCTTCCCGGAGTACGCCTTTGGCTGAACAGAGCCAACTTACTCCTTAGCCCATTTGCCATAGCCGAAGGAGCCTCCTAGCCTCATCCAACGACATGAATGAAGTGGGTATAAACAGACTTGCTTCAACTGGGACAACTGTGCAGGGACATCCCAAATCTAGAGCTTCCTGTTAGAGAGCCCCGTGCCTTTGTTTTGACAGTCATGCTGCCCAAGTGTGATGGTTAATTTTATGTATCAACTTGACCAGTGGAAATCGTGCCCAGATATTTTAGTCAAACATTATTCTGGGTGTATCTGTGAGGATGTTTTCGGATGAGATTAGCATTTAAATCAGTAGACTGAGTAAAGCAGATTGTTCCCCCTAAAGTGGGTGGGATCCATCTGATCATTTAAAGAAAGCCCTGACTACAACAAAAAGGCTGTCCTTCTCTCCAGCAAGAAGAATTTTTCTTCTGCCTGACTGCCTTCACCTAAGATATCGCTTTTGTTTCTATCTTTGGACTCAAACTGAAGCATCAGTTCTTTGTCTCCGGCCTGCTAGCATTTGGACTGGAATTATATCATCAATTCTCTTGTGTCTGCAGCTTGCCAATTGTCTATCTTGGGACTTGTCAGCCGTCACACCTTTATGATAAATCTGTGTATGTATGTACTTACATATGTATATGTATGTATGTATGTATCTCCTGTTGGTTCTGGTTCTGTCTCTGAAGAACCCTAATACACCAACTTTTTTATTTCTTTTGCATCTTTAACTTTCCACAGGTGTGGTTACCAAGAAGAGTTCCTCAATAAACCTCCTGCATGTGTATAGGTCTTAGAGTTGCTTTTTGAAGATCCAATCCATGACAGTTTCTAGCACCTAAGCACACACTAAACACTAGATAATTTTCTTTATTGTGTTGTAATTTTTTGAAAGCAAAATCTATGTATTTGTTTAAAAAATTCTAACTTACTGTTGTCATGTGCAAAAACACATGCAAAGTAATTATCTTGAATTACATTTTCCAGTGATTGTGACTATACTAACCTACTAATCCTTCTGGTATTTGAGTTCATTGTATACATTTTATGCTTTACTCATTTAAAATACCATCTTATTCTCCTTTTTATAATTTCTACATGAGTTTCTTTCCTTCACATTTAACTGCTACTGCTACTAAATTTCTCATCTTCCATCATGATTCCAACTCGATTTTATAGCTCTGAGAATAATAAAACATCTAAAACAACTTTTGTCCTCCAATTAAAATAACATTTATAAAACAATGAATGTAGGCTGAATATTCGATCGCATTATAGAGGATTCTGGATTTTTGGGGGGGTAGGTTGGAGGGATTAGGGAGGACTGAGCACATAAAAGATGATGTATGAGAGGTAAAGACAATACAGTGCTAACTTTCTTATTTTGACTAAGTATTCATAATTATTATTATTAAAAATATATTTCCAATACCTATATTTTACAGGTATGTAGGGTTGATAAACTGCATATCTCAGCAGGCTTGGTTTTGTTCATCCATTGCTGTTCTGTTTTCTTTAGTTCTCCTGATCTGATTTCCCCAACTTACCCTACAAAGAGCAGGGAGGATAAGAAACAAAGAAAATGAAACAAATATGACGAATAAGGAAAACCAGTCCTGGCTAACCTGTTTTTTTATAATATTCATTAGGGATACTCTTGAGTCTCTAGGATATTTAAAAACAGCCGTTTGAACTCTGACATTATCTTGTCTGGTTTTGACAGTCTTATTTATCTCACTATTGCGTCTTTATAAAGTTTATATAAGTTACAGCATTTTCAAATTGCTTCAAATCACAATATAGTTGCCATTAAAAAAGACATTGAAAATCAAAATCCATATAATAAAACTCAAAGAAGGAGAGTTTTGAAAGCTGACTTTAAATAGTATATTCTTCGTAATTTTGATTAACAAATAAACAAACTTTCAGTTTCGATTTTAATAGCACTTGCCTCATACCTACTTATTTTTTATTATTCTGGGAGATTAGGAGCTATGTTCCGTGTTTTTTTTTAACCTATGAAATTGTCAAGTGGGTGTGTGTGTACCTGCCTGTGTTGTGTCTGTGCTCACATGTGCTTGTGTGTATGTCTGTATGTATTTTCCTACAGAAGTGTTTATATATATAATATATAATATATATATAAACATATATGAATATATTTTACAAATAGAAAAAAAAGGTAGAGTAAAACATATATATTTTTAGTGGAGTTGCCCTTACAAAGTGTATTTACCTTTGGCTTTATTATAAGGCATAAAATACTAGCAGTAAAGTCAAGTAGAAAACTGAACATTTCCTTCAATTGCCTCCACTAACAATTTCAAACACAATCATTGCATTCTACACAAATAGTTTCAAATTTGAAACACCCTGAGTCAAATGACATGGAAGAAAGATGAGCAAAAATTTTCAAAGGCTTCCAAAAGTTATTGCTATTACAGTATCTGACATGGATTGTCATATTGATTACGACTGAACAATGAAACATACCCACAAGCAATCATATGTATTTTAGCTGACGATTCACTTTGTAAGCTTCTGTTCTCATTCAAAAAGTATCCACTTTAGGACTTTGATTTGACTTTCTACGTTTTTTTCTTCATTTAATAACTGTCTTGGATATTAAACCTTCATTTCAAACCACTTGATCAATATGGTGCTGTTTTTAAGTGGTGGCTCTAATAAATGTTAAACTGCACCTTTGCATTTACTAAAAACAATTCAAAATAGATTGTAATAAAAAGCACAAGGCATTACATAATGCTATGCAGAGCATAGCAAAACTGCAAATTTACCCAATGATTATAACCACTTATAAAAATTGGTTTGAACTAAAATAATTCCATGAAGCACATTATATAATGTTTTGAATATGTTAAAGGTACCCTCTATGTTACCAATAAACATGTTTAATCCATACTTTTCTCATTTTTTCTTCCTTTCATCATATTTATTTCTATTGCTAAAGATAATTTGAAGTAAATATTTATTTTATAAACAATACGTTAGCAATTGAAAGCAAATTAACTTTTAAGTAGTTGAATAAAAATTCATAAATAAAAGGTTGAGTTTTTATTGGGCCCTTTATAAAACAATGTAGGAAATTAGCCTTTCACAAGTGCTAGGAGCAATACTGATATATTCTGAGGATGATGGCAAGGAATGAATGCACAAAGGTAGTGCACAGTGAATCACAAAAATGACCACAGGCTCTTTGAGGGGAAAGTCTTGCTCTTATACATTTGTATATATATTAAGCATATATCAAAGGCACTTTACGTGCTCTTTGCATTCTGAATAATAAAATAGGAAAGTGGAGGGGATACATTGGTGTATATTCAGAAATTTTTTCATTTAGATTCACATATTTATTAAACAAATCTTTTGCAGAGGAAACACAATCATATGAACAATATGAGTTTCACTAAAGAACTACCTATTTATAAAATTAGTCCATATTCTGATATCTCTCTCCCTTAAAACCAGAATAGGTCCAAATCTTCCACTTGTAAATACTTCATAGGCCTCTCTATTTCTAAAAGTCCAGCATATGGAATATCTCACAATATATTTCAATTACATAAAATAATTAAAAGAAAAAAAATAAAATCTCACAATGTTTGATATAATGAAGTTTATGAAAGTGATTTGTCCAATATCACTGAAAGCAAGATGAAAGAGTTTCTGACATTCCTAAAAATATCCAAGGACGAGAAAATAAACAAAAATGATGTAGTCATGAAGACTTCAGTTGGATTTATTTTGAGTACTAAGGAATTAACAGAGATCCTTGGACAATGGAGAATCCTAAGAATATTGTCTCAAAATGAACTTCATATTCATTTTAAGAGATAATACAAATATAAAATGAAACATTTTATCTTGCTGCCATATTTTTTCAAAAAAATATTTAA
>NW_012148508.1:3029178-3030393 GCF_000956105.1 Propithecus coquereli
TTAGAATGTAATAGATTTATATCAATACATTAAGTGCATTGGCAGCAATACTTCAATCACACGGTGCTACATAAAAACATCAAAGAGGGGACATTTACAAGAATTTTCTACATTTCCAGAGTCTAGAAAAAAACACAACTGTGTTATTAAATGGTGTTGATATTTATATACAGATAGACTGTTGGTCTCTCTATTACAACTTAAAATAAACTTAAAATCTTCATCTCCAAATATCCGAATCGGCTCTTCCTCCTCTAGACTTTTCTACTTCTACCATTTATACCAAATTCTATCAATTATTGATACAAAGCATAATTACGTTTGTCACCTTCTCATATTTCCCTTCATGCTCCACCCCTTGAATCAAGTTAGTTAAAAACAAAAACAAAAACAAAAAACAGCCTTATTCATTCTTTCATCAGGTTTTCTGTTGACTAATCATTCAGATTTGAATATCCAGTGAAACAACATTATTCTAAGTGCTCATGGTCTGATTAATTCAGTCATACAACAAATACCTACTGAACACCTATTGATTCATTTATATGCAAAATATCAATTTAAGTAACATGGCAGTGAGTGTTTCTTAATGTTTCTTGTGTAATCAAAATGTGATAATTTTGGAAAAAAGATGGCTCAGAAAATAATTAGCTCTTTTCAGCAAAATAAAAACCAAAGATGAGGAAAAATCATTATAGGTAGAATCCTAGATATAGAGAAAAAACACTAGGTAAGCAATATTCAGAGGAGTAAAAAGCAACCAACCATAAAGCCTTCTTTCATGTAAGTTATACATGTATTTTTAAAGTACTTATCCTCTACTCATTTTAATCATTAAATCATCCATCTCTCGTCTCTTTTTTCATCTCATCTACTATTTAAAATATGGCACATTCTTTTTAAAGACATTGCTTTGGAGTCTGCTCTCTTCCTATTCAAATTTGGACTGAATCATTTATGGGCTTAATACAGAAATATTATGATTAATTGATTTATTTGCATGAAAATTCTAAGTTACAACTTTAACATTATGAAATATCTTATATCCATGCTGTCCTCCATTTGATATTCACTGTTTTTTGCTGGATGTATCTTCCTAAGAAATGATGCTTGGGAGAGAACATGTTTGAGTTCTTGTATATTGGAAAATGTATTTTATTCTACATTAATCCTTGAAAAATAACTTTTAAGGACATAAAATTGATGAAACATAAT
>NW_012148508.1:3031323-3032258 GCF_000956105.1 Propithecus coquereli
GCAAGAATCTGTATATAGATATTCCAAATGTTTCATATTGAGGATTTTGAATATCATATATTACCTTCCAACATATTTGCAGTGCAATTTAGAAACTCAGAATTATTTTTTCAAAAATAAATATTCACATATCTAATCATACTTTTTTGGCATCATCACATGTATGAGGTTTAATTCAAGGTATTTTCACTTTCTAACTTTTGTCATTTTTTTCTTGATATATAAGATCAGTATGCAAGGCTATGTCATTTTTCCACCACACATTAATAATCAAAGAGTAGTTTTTCCTGCAGGAGTTGTGTCAGGGCAATTTGACAAACAGTGCTTTGAAGGATCATGACCTTGAAGGTCTCTAGCAAGCCAATTTCTGAATTTGAAGAGGCTGTCAAATTGAATTTCAAAGAACGGTATATTACTCTCCATGATTAAGACTGGAGATACCCTAAGCAATGGTTTTTATTTTTCGAAATTAGACTGTAATTAGATAATAAGATCCATACACAACTAATTAGAATCAAAATTGTCTAATGAAAGAAACATGGTGTGTAAAAGAGTATATGTTGATGTTTTGCTTACATCTGTGTTTTTATCTGTGTGTTGGAAAAGCCACAGTTGTGGTTCAGTTTGCATCCAGTTCAATTTTACTAGGCGATTAAAATATTTAATGAATATGCTGTTCAAATCACAAATTTTGTCATCGCAGAAGGTGAAGATATGTGGCAGGAAAAGTTAAAGCTGTGAGTGTTAGCTTGATCTGTTAGAATCAGATCCAAGCAATTGTAATTTCCTGCAGCAGAAGTGATAGTGAGTCAGGTATATGGTAATGATACTGTGTTACAACTTTCTCTACAATTTATGTGGTGTAACATTATTATGGTTTGTCAGTTTAGGGTAACTACCAGAAAACTTTACGGATTCCTTTTAAAATTATTAAT
>NW_012148508.1:3032602-3033494 GCF_000956105.1 Propithecus coquereli
TAAATTTAACAATGACAATGAGAACTGTAGTTATTGCTGAACTGGCAGCAACTGTGAGAACCAAAGTATTCCTCAGTATACAAAGACAGTAAAAGAACTTAAGTACAACATTGCAGCCTTGAAAATAAAATAGTATTCATAAATCATAAGACAGTACCCCTCATTTTTATGTTGTGTTTATTATAATGGCATTTCTGGTTAAAACTCTAAGCTACTTCTTCATTTTTGCTTGTTCAACGTTTTTATTTCTCAAAATATTTGAATTTACACTTTAAACATACAATCATAAGAATGGAGTTTTTCATACACTTAATCAGTGAAAGTATTTATTAGATTTATACCATGCGGCAGGATCCTTTCTACACAGTGAGGGTAGAGCCCTGTGTATGATAACTTAAATCACGACCCATGGCTACTTGCTTATTATAATCAGATAGCTCATGCAGAGCTTCAGAGGTCACGTGAAAACATTTGGATTCTGTTCCAAGGACAGTGGGGAAGTAATTCGAAGTTGTTTAAATGGGGAACAGAATTATTATACTATATTATACATTATTATATCAATATAGTGCTTTAATTCGTAGAAATTGAATTTGGTAATTTGTAAGTGCTTTCAAGGGCCATCACTTTCTAAGATTGGGATCATGTAAGTAATTATGCATTTAGAATTACAGTTGGAAGTTAAAAGATACATAACAGAATCAAAATGCATACATGTTTACAACATTGCAGGATTTAAAGTGTTCAGGACTGAAATATTCAGGAAGCCATATTCAAAGCGCTTCTATGAATGTATAAATCAATGTCTGAAAAGTTACATTGATAATGCCAATAAGCTGGTTACATTTTTGCATGAGAGTGGTCAGGGAAATTAAAAGTATTTTTACCTTTT
>NW_012148508.1:3034619-3036846 GCF_000956105.1 Propithecus coquereli
TTTTTTTTTTTTTTTGTTACTCTGTCATGGTCATAGAATGACCTTATCTGCTTTTGGCGTTCTGTGAAGTTGTTTACATTCAACAGGAGCACACTATCTCCTAGCTATTCAAATTTAAGTAGTTCAGCTCTTTGCTGTCAGGGGCTGCTTTTTATCTTTGTCATATATTTTGCCAATATAAGATGGTTTAAAGGATACAAGGGCTTAGGTCAAGTGAGAACAAGGTAAAAAGTTTTAAAATCACCTAATATCCTATACCTAAAGGATATGGAAAACATATAGCATGCACATGTATTCAATTAATGCCAGATCTATAGGAAAAATGAATAAGATAAAACATTTCCAATATAAACACTGATACACAGGCACATATAATTACATATATTTACAGGACTATGCACTATATATAATATAGAACTATATTACATTCACATATATAATAAGACCACAATTATAAAACTTATTGTTAAAAAGTAGCCACTTAATCTCAGAAATACACAAAAATTCTATTCAAATATATCCTTTCTTTTTATTTTATTTTACCTATAAACTGAATATCTATAAAAATCACTCTGACTTTCAAAGAAGTCTGTAAACATTTCATATTTTTCTATATATTAAAAATTTGAGTTTTCCATGAGTAATCAACGGTTGAAATCTGTTCTCAGTTGCTACCATTTGGCTTTGTTTCCATAGAAACGTAGACCAGCTGGGTTTATACAAGGTAGCAAATTTTTTATAAAAGATGGAAGTGTTTCAAATTGATACTTAAAAAGCCAGCATGTACTTCTCTTGAAAAAAAAAAAAGCCAAATCAAACTTAAAAATACTTCCTATGTTTTTGCAATACTTTTAAAGATTTTTGTAATTACCAATATTTTGGAGATCATAAGGATTTCTTTTGATTATGGTCTGTTCTAATATTAGCAATTTTAGTGTGTCTGCAATATAAAACCAAAAAGGAGAGTAGTTAGTCCTGTACCCATGAAGATAAAACTTTTCAGTCTTCTCAGTAAGGAGAGGGAAGAATATTGCTGAGTGAATATTTGCTGTCATTGATTTGCTTACATCAAAAGATATGCAATTTTTTCCCCATTCAAATCATGAGTAACTTATTAAACCACCAAATATCTACTTGAATAATTGGAAAAATGAATAAATTTTTTTTATTGCTTATTTTATTTTGTGGAAGGTGGGCAGTGTAGGCAAACGTGCCTTTAATATTCAATTATTTTCAGTTAGGGACATAGAAGAATTGGTGGTGGCATTGGTCATTATTCATCATTATTTAATGAAGTAAATGTCATAAGGGAAGAATATGGAATATACATATATCCTATAAATATATATTTTATTTATAAATATATAAAAGAAATAATCTGCTCCTTCTTGAAGTTTTTCCTTAAATGCTATGATCATGTTAGGTATAAGCAATTTTTCTTTACTTAAAAATACTCTCGATCTTTTATGCATGTATCTTATTCTCTTCTCCCTTGAAACTTACTTATTCAGTCACTTCTTGAAAAGGATTCTGATGAACAAATTTCAAGGATGACTATGTAGCTATTTAGGCTGGTTTTCTAAATTAACTCTTTTAGTAATATTGCTTTAAAAGAAGAAGTCCTAAAAAAGGAAATATTAATAAAAAAGAATGAATCTTTGAGGGTAAAGAAAAAAATTTGGAATAAAAATAAAATTCTACCAATTATTAATTACTTAAAATATTGTCAAATATTTGTATTACAGATCCTGATACATTATATATTTATACACATTATGATACAATAATTGCATACATCTTTTAAGGATTTCATCAATTTTGTCCAGTCAGGGACCACCAAGAACACACCTATAATAAAATGAAGTCAGATTTGCAGACTCATTGCAACATGAGATAGCAGATCATGAGGAACTATGTGAAAGAGAGTTAGTGGGGACTAGTTAAAGGATTTTGACTTTGTGTCATATCATTTTGGAGAGAGTTTAAATAAATATACCATTTCTCTGTATAGCAAATGTCATAGGATAATCCTTTGCTTCAGTATCTCAATATTTCTTATCAAAAAGACGGGAGAAATGAAGTGAGGATAAACTTAATACAATAAAAAACAGCAGTGATATTAGCAGGGACAGGGTGGTGTGGATATTTGATCATCTCTTTGCTTTGGGCAGTGTTTTGGTTTTTGTTTGTGCTCAGTCATTACTATGGAGCATTTTTTTTTTTTTTT
>NW_012148508.1:3036896-3085545 GCF_000956105.1 Propithecus coquereli
TTGCTTTAAAAGAAGAAGTCCTAAAAAAGGAAATATTAATAAAAAAGAATGAATCTTTGAGGGTAAAGAAAAAAATTTGGAATAAAAATAAAATTGGGTTTGAGAAATTATGATATATGGAATTTATCATATATCCAGACAGGAATAGCTTTAAATAAGTACCACAAATGTAAGTGATAACAGAAAGTTCCTAATCTATGTGAGACCAATTTCTCATTTTTTAATATTGGTCTGTTAATCAGTGATTCATTAAATTCTAATGTAGATAAATTGATCAAATGTGGATAATTTTATATGACCAACTTACTATTTCACTTACAAAGATTAATGTTATTAAGGTTGATGAGGAATGTTATTATATATAAAGCATTTGATCATAATAGCATCATGTTAAATTTACTACACTTTCAGAAGTCTAAAAGTGATGTTAGGTTTCTCAGTACATCTGATGTTGCCTACTATTTTTTGCAAGACAGAAACAATTGCTTGCTCATGGGCAAGCAATTTCATAAACATGAATGAAAGCATCATTAAGATATCATACTATTTTAAATGAAATGAAAAAGAAATTACTAAGAGTTAAATAGATGGTAAATAAAAACAAAATTAATATTTCAGGGAACCATGAAAATATTAAAACAGGAAATAATCTAGATAGAATTTTAGACTTGGAAAAGATTCACTAGGTGATGGAGGCCCATCATAGCTAAACTATAGTTTCTAATCAATCCCCTTTAACTTGTCAATGTTTATAGAACTTACTCAAAATAATAATGATAGTAAAAATAATACAATTTTTGTAAGGAACGGAGTATTTATTAGATGCAGTGTATCTGACAACATAGTTTATTTACAATCTGTTATGCTGTGTGATACAGAAAGTCTTTAGTTTTTCATGTAATTTAATTTTTAAAAAATATGTTAAGGAGATCTATGAAGTTTAAGACATTGAAGTTAATTGATAAAACCAGTAAACAGGTGAACATAAAAGATGACAGAATTGATCTCTTTTGGTAGACAACTCTTACATAGACATAATCAGTTGCTTTAAAGATCTCTTTATATCTATGCATCATATGTGCATGAGATGAGAATCTAGGTATAATTGGAAACTTGAAATCATGCTTTTGAGATTTTGTTTAAAATTACACATGCTGCATTAAATTTATTAGTTCGTTTAACAGGTGTCAAATAAATACTGCTTGAGAATCAGGAAGCTGTATTAAATATTGGAGATTCAGTGATGAACAATACAGGCAAATCTCTGCTTTTATAGGCATTTCATTCTAGAATATTGATATGTATGTTAAATTAACTGACATCACTTAATTATACATGTTTACAATAAGGAAGATTAGGATTAAGAAATAATAATAACTAAAATATATTGAGTATCCACATTGTGACAAGCACTAAACACTATTCTGCATTATCCAATTTAAATCAATAAACCCTGTATTACTCTCGTAGTATATTTTTCTAAGTTTATATATGAGAAAACAGGAACATAAAAAATTAACTAAGTTATAATAGATTATGTTTCTCAAAATGGAGACTATCAATAAATAAGTGTGAGGTGGAATTTACTTTTCAGTATTAATGTATTAAAGAAAGCTTTTAGAACATTAATAAAATATTTTGCAATTTTATGCACTATAAATTGACATATGGTGTATAAAACTAAAAATGGCTCCTATTTTAAAATAGTTTCAAATATAGAAAGTTTTTTTAATTGTTTTTCTTTTCCAATCTATTCTTCTGTGCTATGTATTCATAATATTCAGACAGACTGGCAAGAGCAATATGTATTTTATGAATAAACATCTGAAGAAACCAAGATACACAGCTTTTGCATGTGTCAGTTTCTATTATTTATGATTCTCACATATTTCCATTATGTGTTGTCCTCAGAAGGTGCAGGATGCAATCATTGCTCTCATAGCAATAATACCGGGACGTCGTATAGGCTCCAGAGGAAGTGTTCTGCTGATCATGGTGGTATCCTCTACCTTAATTATGCACTATATTTGCATTATTGAGAGCATAATTGCTGCCAAGGAACTGTTATGATGTCAATGCAATTACACCGATATTATGCTGCCTCAGCATTGTTCAATGCAACATCCTTACTATGCAAAATTTGATCAAAAAGGCAATTGGATATTTATATCACCCCTATCAAAAGGATATTTGACACAAATCAAATGTGCATGTTTAAAGTTTCCTAAAGAATTTAAATAGTGCTTTATAAGCTTACTGAAGAGTTAATGTACATGCAGATCTAAAAGCTGTCATTCAAAACACAAAGTTGTTAATATTCAGACATTTGTCCTCACAAAAATGGCAATTTCATATGATCAAATCTAGTAAAAAGAATGTCTACTAAACTGCCCATGTCTCCATAAAAACTATATTTCAAAGCTGATACATTTGTTTAATGAATATGATACCACTTATTGAAAAATAAAGACAAAACATACATTTTTAAGAAAGCCTAAAATTTATATATGTTACTTACATCTTCCAGGTTTATGCATACGATGACATTATGCTTCCCAGATAAGACCCTTGTCATAAAGCTAACTTATTATTTAATTAACTCATGCACACATTCAGTAGTCATTTTACCAAACACTTCCTGTATTTTAGGGATGATACTAAACAACAGAAAAACAAACAAATATCAAGAGAAATAAAGTCTTTCATTGGTAAATTTGCAAGCTAAAGAACAAGGCAAATATGTAAATTGATATAAAATGTTGAAAGTCAGTAATTTAGAAGAGGAATATTAATAAACTTTTAGGTATATATAGAAAAATTAGAATAGAGACATTTGTGTAGGTTTAATTGATGAGATGTTTGAATTGAGTCATAAAGAAACATAGAAATTGATCAACAAAGTGAAGGGATGTTTTAGGAGAGACAAATGTGTAATAGGAAGGAGCCGAAAGTCAGGCTGGTGAGTTAGAGAGTGATTGTATAGTCAATGTTGAAAGATCCTCACCCACACTGGGAATCAGAGGAATAAAGTAGAAGAGATATATAATAAACCTAAGGGTGAAAGAGTGGGATGGAAAATCACATAACTTGTATATCCATTCAATGAGTTTCAATTTTATGTCATAGTCAACAGAGTTCCATAAGGAGTTTGTAAAACAAGAAGTTCTGTGATCATTTCACACAGGAAACTTTTTGTATTATGGATGCAGAGAACAGGACTGAACAGCCTGTATAAAGAGCTGTCATAAAATGCTGCTGTTTCCATTAAATGAGGACTAGAAAAGTGACACATATCAGTATGTGGAAGTGGGAAAGAAATACTACATAAGTGTTGAAGAGACACAAATTTGCTATTGGAAGTTAGAATGGTAAAGATTAGGAGATATTGGTAATTTTCAGGAAAGCAGGAAGTAGAATGACTGAAGAGAACCTCTACTGAGTAAGCTGCTAATAATATAAGAGTATATTTTCAGGAGGCAGTCTGGAAGCTTATATGCTGGAGGCTGGCAAAATCTCACATCTGATCCACAAAAGTCAGGGTGCACCACTGGTATAAATATATAAAAATCATTTCTGCTTGTCTTGCAAGTTCCAATCTCAGTCTTCATTCATGGTGATGTCAAAATCTATGTAGATAATCTTTCTAGCACTCTGAGCTCTCATGTTACAATTTCCTCACTTCCAACTATCCTTTCCTCACCTAATCTCATCTACCAACTCCCGTAAATAATACTATTCTTGTTATTATCATCACTAACTATGATACAAACTCCAAAAATCTATATTTGAAAAGTTCAATTAGCAGGGCATGGTGACATGTGCCTGTATTTCCAGCTACTCAGGAGGCTGAGGCAGGAACTATGATCATGCCACTGCACTCCAGCCAGGGTGACAGAGCAAGACCATGTCTCAAAAAAAAAAAAAAAAAAAATAAGTTCAACTCGCTGCTTTTATAGTTTACTTGCTCTAAAACCCCACTGTGTATATCATTTAATCACATTTGTATGCTATCATTGTTTTCATTTTCCACCACTACTTTCATTTGCCTCCTTGTCCAATCAAGATTAAAAATTTCAATTCATTTGTATGTTAATACTCTCAACTCTTACTTTTCTCTCATTCCACCACACTTCCCGAGCAAACTTTCAACCCTAGTTACAGGCAGCCTTTGACTAACTGTCTGCCTTCAACCACGCAGTTGAAAATGGCTATGGGAAAGCACACAGCCATCTGGACTGACTTTAAGAAAACTCAAGTGGGCCCTCAATGATACCTAGTAAAGTTAGTATATTCCTCTATTAACTCTCCCACTCCCTCAGAATAAACATTTCTTACCTCTTTCTTCAGATCTAATACTCCTTGCTCCCTATGTCTTTCTCAAAGAATAAACACTCCTATGAAATTAGGAGTCACCAGAGAATTCTATCAATTTTACACCATTCACTGATGTTTTGTATTATATATCCACTGCTGCCATATATTCTGTCTGATTTCTATTAAAATGGATGAATTTCCCTTGTTTCCACACAGGGTAATGGCCCTCATGTTGTTTGCTGGACAATACACTCACTTCCCTTCTCTAGTTCTACCCTGCAATATTCCCTTCTATCTCTTAAATCATCACATTTTTCCTTTCTCTTGGATTGTTTCCCTTGTCAGATAAGCATGTTGTAATTTAACTCATAAAAATAATGGTCTCAACCCCGTGATCCAATCCAATTATTGCCCTATTTCTTGCTCCTCTTTAGCTCAAATATCTTTAAAAATGTCCCTTGCCCCAGTTGTTAATTTCTCACCTATCATTCTCCCCTCAATCCACTCCAAACAGGCATCCATTCCATTATCCTCAAGATCTCCAAAATTTTCCTCACCAAAGCTGATGCTCACTTTTCAGGCCCTGAGTTCCTATGTCTCTTGGCAACACTTGACTCAGTTGGTCACTTCTCCTTTCAGACTTTTTTTTTCTTTTAGTTTCCAGGATATCACAGCCTTCTTGCATTTCTTCCTATCATAGCTTTTCCTCAATAGTTTCTCATATTTCTTCTTCCTCTTTTCAAATTATAAATGTTTGTGTTTTGAAGGATCCGGGCCTTATGTTCTCTTAACTTCTCCCTCTACACTCACTCCCTAGGTAAGTGTTTTTGCAAACTGAGGCCTAAAACAAAGATTCATGAAATTAATTTAATGGATTTTGACCAGATTTTACTTGAAAAAAATGGAATTTTATTGAAAATATCAGTGAACATCACACATAGTGTGTAAGAAAGAGATATTTTATAGCCAGACTAGGACAGCTCTATGTTAATCTCTGAGGATGCCTGAAATCACATATTGCCTCTTGGTCAAGATAAGGATGAGCTTGAATAACCAGTAATATTTAATGTGTGTTAAATGGTCAAAGAATTCCTCAAAACATCCAGGGCAAGCTTATTTACATTACTTATCAATATATAAATTTGTAGCTTACACTTGATTTAACTTCTTATACAATATAGTTTGGTAATGTGACCAGTGAGGTGTAACAAACCCCACTGGAAACTTTCCTGGGCTCCCCTAAAACAAAGATGCCATGTGCATTTCCGAGTGATTCATAAATTAAAGATGAAGTATACTCTGTACAACTTGGAAAGGACCTTGGGAATCTAAACCTAAAAATCTCCTCACTACCAATGATTGCTCATATATTCTTTCTCCTGTTGTACTGAATTCTTTAATTTTATTAAAGCTTTAATGAGCATGATCTGAGAAGTCCTGTGTGTCCTTTCAAATATTCAATTCTGCATAATCAATGCAAAAAATTTTGTGAATTTTTTCTTTCAGTATTTATACATCAACATGGGTTAAGAAGCAAAATGCTTTTTATTGTATATCAAAAATGTTTGACAGGCACTGCCTCAGGTAATTTCATCCAGCCCACGATTTTAATTTGTATATAGTGACTCCCACATTTATATTGATAACCACTTCCCTAAGTTCTAGATTTGCATAATATACAACATACTTGACATTGAATATATAACAGGCATCTCAACTGAACCTTTCCTAGAGTAAATTTTGCTTTCCTCATCAAATATGTTTTCTGCCAATGATTCCACTATTACTACGTTGAGTCACCATTTATTTAATTGTTCAGAAATAAAAAGTATTTTCTATACCCATTCTGTCAAATCCAGCAGCAAATTAGTTAGAATTTAGTTAAAATATATCTCATATATTTCAAATTTAACACTTCTCTCCACTACCCCACAATGCTACCCTTTGCCAGTAACCAGCACCCTCCTATCTAGGCTAGTACCAGTCTCCCTGTATTCCAACTTTTCATGCGTAGTTCCTGCTCTGGTGTGCCATCAGGATTCCCTTTTTTGCTAAGGCTCTTATTTTTCCCAGCTCATGAGAACATTGGCTGTTGATGGCTCATATCTGTGTCCCTCTCTTAGCACCACCTTTGGCCAAAGGGAGGCACCTTTCCCATGGGGGGGGCAGGTTTCATCTAGTGACTATCTGATTTGAGGGTACAAGGCCAAAACACCCTGAATCACTTTTGATCAACTCCAGAGGGCCAGCTCCTGAGCTCATTGTAGGATTGTCTGAGGCCTTTGTTGCACCTGTATCATAGTTTAATTTTTCCCTTTGTCCAATCCTGCTTCCCTTATTTCTGTTTCCAGGGAACCAAACCTAAGATACCATGTTAGAACACTTTATCCACAGAATGGTTAGAATGTTTTTTCATTAAAATCAGATCAAGTTACTTCTCCGTTCAAATATCCAAGATTTTTCTACCACACACAAAAAAGTACTTGGTGTGACTTTTAAGTCCCTGATAAATAATGACTCAGATTATCTCTCATTCTTTAAATTTCCTTGTTGCTCATCCTATTTTAAATTCTCTGACCACTTTTTTTTTTTTAATTTACTTTTTTTCTGGCGAAATTTCCTTCTGTGTTAGGGTCTTTGTACCTTCTGTCCTCTCTGGCTAAAATGTTTTTATCCCTAATCTTCATATGTTTTCATTCATCCTGTCATTTTTGATCTCAACTTCATTGTAACCTTCAGAGACCTTCTCTGACTACTAAATCTGAAGCATCATCCCATATCTTTTCTATGATTTTCTACTTTAGTTTTATGCACAGCACTCATCACTAGGCTATTTTTTCTGCCTTTCTCCTTTATTCATGTATTTATTTATTTATGGAAGCATAAATGTATATATGTATATGTTTACTTATTTTTATGCCTCTCTCATTTGGAAATTCTATGAAAACAGAAACTTCATCTATTCTGTTCTCTGTCATATCCCAAGTACAGACCTGTGCCTTAGTAGGCTGATTTCACTTTGATTGAAAAAAGTGAAATCTAGGTTGATTGTAACTTATATTAGTGTAAAACTCTCCCTTGGTTTGAGCTATATTTTATCTAATATAATACTGCCACACTTGAATTATTTAGTATATATAAGTTGGGCTTTCTGGAAGCCAAAGGAGTGAGAGATTTGTGTAGAAGTAATTTGTTAGTTCCCAGGAAAAACTGGTAGAGGTGAAAGAAAAGAGGTCCAAAAAGAAGTGGAACCAAGCAAGCCTGCAATATCAGCAAAAGTTCTTGGGAGGATACTCCTGGCTCAATCATGTTGGGTGCTCTGGGAAGAGTGTTAGGTTATGGCTTGGCATTGTCCTGCTCAGCAGCCAGAATCCTAGATTATTAGTGATCCTTCACCCCTCAGGCTTTAGTTATCTGCCACTTATGACATAAATCCCTGGTCACTTGTACAAAACACATAGTAGCAGTTACTGGCAGCCTGAGGGTAGTTCTTCAACACAAAGAAACAGGGGCAAACTCTAAGAAGCCATAGGATGCCTATGGCAAAGGGATTTGAAAGTTTGTGGGGTGGAACCAAGAAGGCATCTGCTATAACGGGGTTTCGAATAGAAGCTTCAAAAGATCTGAAGTGCCATTTTCTTTAATTAAATGAACGAATGCAGTTCAGAGCCCATCAAAAAAAAAAACATAGTGTGGCATAATGTAAAAATAAACATTTAAAAATGAAACAGAAGACTGATAAACACGGTTCTGCTACATATGGAAATTTTGTTCATAGTAAAAATGTTGATTAATCAGTGACAGTGGTGGCAGAGATGTTCTTTACCCCACATGTAGTTGGAAACAATTAATAGCCATATGGAACAAAGCTAAACGTGATCCCCAATATACTGCAATATTTATTTCAAGCTAGATTAATGATAAAAAATAAAGATATAATGATGACGTTAGAAAGCATGGATGAATCATAGCCTGTGGTTGTGCCTTTACTACACAAACCACAGAAAATGGAAACCATATATCCCGAAAATTTTACTACATTGCATTTTATATAATCTGCAAAAGATTAAAACTGGAACAAAAACAATTGCAATGACAACAAAAATAAGGTGGTGAAAGGCATCACATTAGCGACGTTAAGGGTCAATTAATCTAACATGAAATATTAATATGTATTTCATTGTTCTTTATCTTCCACTTTCCACCAAGAATAAGTCTTTTAGGCAACATTTCACATAATTCATTTGTTTCTTATCAGGTTTCAAAAAACATCAAATTTCATTTTTATTGATGTTTATTTTTAAAGGGAAAAGAATTTCCTTGTCCTGAGAAAACATGCTACAAATGGCATCATTTTTTTCCTAAAAATGAATTCTTTCCCAAGTTTTATTTTCTAGATTGCCCATGAGCACATAAGCATATGTAAATTTTAATCTATATGCACACATATGTATCATTGTAAATTAGAAAATAAGAATGTCATAGAGGAATAGTGAAAGGCAATGAGGAAGTATTGATTAAAATGGAGAGGACTTTGGAAAAACAAAATAATTACATGAAAATATCTGAAGGTTAGAAATATAGAAAAGGCAATTATCTTGCTTGAAGTTGTCACAGAGAAAAGAACTGTACTAATTGGTAAAAAATAAATTACATGTGAGTGAATTTTTCCAGATGTTTTTCTAAAAATAGGAATTTTATTAGAAATCATTCTTTCATCTCATTGACCTTTTTACAATAGCTATGGATAATTACTTCACCTTTATTGTAAAAAATTTAGTAAAAGATAAAAATTATATCAACAGATACCTGGGAGTAGCTCATTTTGCTTATATCTATTATAATTGCATTATTTATATTAATACATGGTTTCCAGTTTTCTGAAACTTATGCCCAAACATTTTATGAGTATATCCAATGTTTTGTAATAATGCCCATAATATTTTTCAGATTTTTTATAGATAGAAAAATTGCTTATTAATGAGTTAATGGTATGAAATTGTATTTCTAAAAACAAAATTAATTGAAGCTATCTAGATATTTCTTATCATATATTTATGGATACTAGAAAACAAGTAATTCAAAATTAATGTACAATTACAATTAAAGACTGCTCTTCATGAAACATAGTCTGCATAATGTCAATTTTCTCAATTTTGTGGAACTCATGAAAGGGTGTAATATATTGGAAGTATTTATAATGTTGATTCATAATCTGTAAAGTTTCCACTTACACAATCATATAGAACATTCTGAAGAATCTTGTAGAAGAACACAACAAAATGTTACTTGAAATAATACGTACAAATTAAGAAACTAACTTGGGTGCCACATGTTTTTAAAACAATTATTATAAATATAGAAGTAAAGTTGAATAGTAGCTATCACCTAAAAGTTTGAAAATTTCTAAATGAATACACTACGATTTTCTTATAATTAAAAGATAAACAGAATATCATAATACTTAATAGGTTAATGAAAACTAATATTCCCTGCTGTCCATATACATTTATCACCATCACTTCAATAAATTTGATTCAATGTTCAAATTGCTAGGGTTGCTAATAATGGAACCATGAAAAGTTTTACCTTTAGATATTTTAAGTAAAACTACCATGAAAAATTTTATCTTGTCATTTTCTCCTTTTTATTTCAAGATCATTTATGTGTAAAAACACAGAGACATTATAATAGAGGGTAAAAATCTAAGCCTTAAGCTCAGACAATTTTCAGTTCTGTTATCAAGGTGATAAACTTTTGACTCTTCTGATTCTTAGGTAAAAGAAAGATGAAATATAATTCTAAATAGCTTTTGTGAGAATTAAATTGAATAATGTATTAGAAATTTTTTAAAACTCAAGATTGTTACATGAATATAAATTAATTAAAGATGGAATGTTCTAGGTGTAAAAGATATGTACAAAGAAGAATCTATACTTATTTTTATCAAAAATCAATATACCATCAAATTGGTATTAACTAATCAACACATAAATGCACATATCAGAACAACATCTAGTGGATGCTGGGGAAGGGGAGGGCGGTGGGAGGAGGGGGGAGGAGGGAGGAGGGGACGGGTATTTGTATACACAAGGAGTGCAATGCGCACTACCCGAAGGATGGACATATTTGAAACACGGACTTCGGTGGGGGGGAACCAAGGGCAACACACGTAACCTAAACATATGTACACCCATAATTTGCTGAAATAAAAAAAAAAAAAGAAAAAAATCAATATAAAGTATATTGATATTTTATATGAAATTTAATTTGTAGAGTTCCTCATTGAATTTTGCCTTTTAACAATATGTTAAACGTTTTTGCACTTAGAAAATTCAGAATATTCCATTAAGGTGTATATTTCAGAGAACAAAGCTAAGTGACATTTGACAAACCAGATATTTGGTACCTCAAATATATATCACAATGAATTTGGCAACACAAAATGATAAAATGATTTTCCTTAATATCTATGCCAAATTAGAATTGGAGTAGTCAGTAAATTCCAAGTTATTAAATTCCCTTCACAATATTATTAACAAAGTCACAATCAGACAAACAAGTCTCAACAATTGTTTAGTGAACATGCTACAT
This sequence comes from Propithecus coquereli, assembly GCF_000956105.1. Taxonomy (NCBI): domain Eukaryota; kingdom Metazoa; phylum Chordata; class Mammalia; order Primates; family Indriidae; genus Propithecus; species Propithecus coquereli. Next base: position 3,047,805 of record NW_012148508.1, read on the forward strand.
AAAATCTGAGAGGATCCCACTTGTTTAGAAATAGATAGTATTCCAGCCAATAACTCCATATGCCTTTGCTGATAACAAATCTCTTCATTTGTGATTGATTAAAAAAAAAAGACTGGGCACATAACTAGTCAAAATAAAACACAGAAAGATACAGGAAAATTCCATTAACATAAAATAAGCATATTTTAAAAGAATAATAACCAAAAAGGATAAAAATATGTGGAGATATTCAATATTGTACCGATAAGTCTTTAAAATAGCCTATGAATTTAGTTCAGTCTCAATTAAGTACCTCAGTAGATTTCTTTTAAATCATAACAAAATAATTTTACATTTAACTTTATATATGCAAGAAATGTTTAAACAGAGGAAAATTAAAAAGTGATGCTTTACTAACCAGAAAGCAAGACAGAAAATAAAACTAAAATATTCGAATCAGTTCAGTATTAGCCAAAAAACTACCATCGTCATAATCACCACTCATTCATACAGCATACATCTGGGGAGCACTTGACTTCTAACCATGGATAATATAGCAGTGAACAAAATAGATGTAATATGCCAGTTGACCTTCACTGATCTCCTCTTATGTAACAGAGACTGTATTATTTCCTTTGTACTTTTAGAAAACATGAGACTCTTGGGTCAGAGATAAATGATTTGTTAACCAAAATGAATGACTGAGGCAAAAGTCTCAATCATTATAGATTTATTGAATAAGAACTTGTGGGCATGGCCAGGAAAAACAGGAGTCACAGAGGTGTCTGTGGCCAGTGTCCTCCAAAGAGGTTTTCAGGAGGTTTCATATTTATATATTTTCTTAAAGGGGAAAGGCATGTGGAAAGATTGGGTTGTCGGGGTAGGTGCAAGAATGATTGATCTCATCTTTGTTTTGTACCTGGGAAGATAAGAATTATCAGTGTGAAATACAACAAGACTTTAGTTTTAGGAGCTAGACTTAAGGTTACAGACCTCAAGATACAATTAACATGTCCTAATTCTATGGGATGATACACATCTTGAAATGTTTCCAGGCCAGCAAAGAAAACAATTTGTAAGGACAATCTTCTGGAGATGCCTGAGGCCTTTTTTTTTGCCTTTTTGTGGGCATTTGGCTAATGTATAACATAGTGAGGTAACAGCTATTGTTGTGTGATTCACTCTCCAGGCTTAACTTCCCCTTTGACATAATGAGTTTGGGGGTCCTGCGATTTTTTTTTATTACTTTGTGGATTTTATTACTCACAGCACAGCAAGCAGCGTGAGCTTCCTGTGTGTGCCCATTCCACAAGGGTGGTGCAGGTATTCCTAGATAAATGTGGTGCACATAGTGGGTTTGTTTCACAGCTGAAGAACCCTAAATTTAGGAAAACACAATCTATTATAATGTGATGCAAGTAACCCTGCCCAACCATTTTCCCAAAGGAGACATTATCTTTATCAAACTGGATGGGAAACAAATATATATTTTGAGGAGATGACATCTTTATCTTCGAAGCATGTTCTCCATACAATCAACTTTAAGAAGTTAATCCAGAGAAAGTCTGTCAATGTCTCTGCTCACAAGAAGTTTAAACACAAGAGATCCATGAAAATTTCTGCCCAATAATTGCAAAAGTTTAAAACCCCAATTCTTAGTGACTTAAGAAGATTATAGTTTATTTTTAAATTTAAAAAGTATAATTGATACTTGAACGATGAATTGGTGTGGAAGATGTGGCAGGGATGCTGCTCCACGCAGTGGCTCAGGTCAGTTAGAAAGATGGAGTTATTATTTCCTGTGACAAGAGCACTACAGGAAGATCATGTTGGGAAGAGATCAGAAATGAAAAAATTGAGGCCAGGCACAGTGGGCAGCTCATACCTATAATCCCAGAACTTTGGGAAGCCAAGGCAGAAGGATCACTTGAGGTCAGGAGTAGCAGACCAGCCTGAGCAACGTAGTGAGACCCCATCTCCACAAAAAATAAAATTAAAAAAAAAATTGGCCAGGCATGGTGACATGCGTCTGTAGTCCCAGCTACTCAAGGGGTTGAGTCAAGAAGATCACTTAAGCCCAGGAGTTTGAACTGATAGGGAACTTCGATCATGCCATTGCACTTGAGCTCTCCAGCTTGGATGACAGAGTGAGACCCTGTCTCTAAAAAACAAAAGAAAAGAAAGGAAAAAATGGAGATTCCCTTTAGATATACAAACTTTGTTGTTTAACAGCCATCTGAATACAGAATATAAATTTCAGAGGGACCAGGGCTACAGTTATAAACGTGGAAGTTGTTAGAATAAAGATGCTATTTAAAGCTCGAAGGTGATGAGAAATCATCAAGGAAATGAAAGTCCATAGAGAAAGGGAAAGATCAAAGACTGAGATATTTGTCACTCCAACAATAAGAGGCATGATCTTTGTGGTTATAATGAGGGCTTAGGAAAAACAACTCAAAGGGAAATTGATTGAGCAAAAGAAAAGCCAGGGGCATTTAGCGTTCTGAAAACCAAATGAAAAAAAAATGTTTTAATGACAGAGGAGGGATCAATTATGTCAAATATGACTGAAGGTAAAGCAAGATTAGTAGGGAGAATTGACTGGATTTAGAAATTTGAAGGTCATTGATGAGTTTAAGAGTAGTGTCTATGGAGTTTGACGTGTGTAAATCTGACTGGAGTCATTGAAGAGTAAATGGGAAAGAGAAATTAGAGATAGCTAATCTATATAATTATTTAAAAAATAACTCACTGTGAAAAGGAAAGAAAATTTGATACTGTGATTTGAGAAGAAAATTTGATATTGTGATTTGAGGAGAAAATTAGTAAAGTGAGATTTATTTTTGAAATACTGTAGGGAGCAAGGTTCTTGCCACCCTAAGGTTTGCCAAAAAATCACTGATATGAGGCAGATTGGTTAAGAGGAGGAAATATATACAAATTTATTTTAACACTTATACATGAAACTGTAACAGAAGAAATGGCTTGAAAAAAATGACAAAAAATGTTTTATGTCTCTTTAAAACATCCCCCACTCCTTTTGGAAAACTAAGACTGGCATCCTGTCTCAGGGCAGTGGTCAGGAGCGGTAGAGGAGTGTCTTTTGTTCTTTGTGTCACAGGAGATGGCTCTAGGGAATTGTCTGGGTGAAGGTCATGAGATTGTCTTAAATGAAGATGCAATGAATCCAAGAGAAGTCATGAGATTGCCTTAGCCAAAGATGGGATTGATCAGAACCTTTAAAATCTCTGCACTTTGGTTCAGAAGAACAAGTTAGTACTTTGAGAAGGGAGTCTGCCAACCTGCTCTTTGCTGCCAAATTAATAAACTCCTCTTTCCTTCTCCTCAAACCACTTGTCCTCATTCTTCTGATGAGGCCTTGGGGACAAGTGCCAAACTTTCTATAATAGAACACTCACAATGAAGATTCAACTCCCCAACAGGGTTTAGAAGCTTATATGCCTTTCTGGTAAAATGGTTTATAGGAGGCAGGAAAAGGCAAATTCTGTTGAGGGCCAGTAAAGGATGTCTAGGGAAGATGAGTGGATGAGGAACAAAGATTAACTGGTAAATATTTCTCTTTGGAATTTGAATGAGTCTCAGGACAGGACAGAGACATTGTCTTCTTAAATATCTGTTCAGGTATGGTCACATTCCTGGCCATAGACAGAGAGGAAGAAAAGAACAGTTGTTCTCCTAACTGGGTCTGGATGTTAAGCAGATAAAGAAACTAACTTTTTGAAGAGAACTGATGGTGGAGGGGGGAAGATCAGAGAGACCTTGAGATTCCTTCAATCAGTCCAGCATGTCCAAATGCCATACTATGGGGTGAAATATTTCTTATTTCCTTCATATGTTTTATGCTAAAAAGAATGACCTAGTAAGAAGGGTGAACTCATGATAAAGCAGGGGGAGGACATCTCATTGTCTATGTTACTCAATTCAGTACTGTGGGACTGTTTAGCTCGTCTATATTTTCCTTAAATTCACCTCACACTTTTAATTTCCTCAAAATCAAAATTCATATTTACACATTCTTTTTTAGTACAGGTCAAAATGATCACTCATTCAATATCAACTAGTCTAAAAAAGAAAACACATAAAACTAGCAGAAAATATGCATTGCATTATAGTCAGTGTTATTAATATTTCCAGATGGAAAATCACTCATATATATATTACATATATCACTCATATACATATTATATATACAAATATATATTTGTGTGTATATATGTATATAGTGCTATATTATTTGAGATATTTCACAGCATTCATATAGGTCCTATATTGACTTATATTGAAAAGAAGTTCACTAGTATTGTCAGATCTTAGTCTGAAATGCCCGTTTTTAGTGCACTCATGGCCGAAGAATGACCAGACACACCAAAGTAAGGAAAGCATGAAAATGAGGTTTATTGAAGAAAGGAAGATAGGATTACAGGGCAAGAGCAAGATATAGGTTTACAGCCACAGATGGCAACCGGACCCAATGTCACAGCAAAGGGAGAGCAAAAGGAAGGACACCAAAAAGGGGTTGGTTATGGTGGTGTCTTGTTTTATAGTGCCTGGATTGGGATCTCCCTAGTGGCTGAGACATCACCATGGAACCACTTTGACTGGACAGTTGGGAGTCGCATTACTACACTTGTGGGTTTTTCTAGGTCAATTTCCGAAGTCTCAGGTACCCATGCTGTTTGGACCATGGGCTAGTGAACCCTCTGCATTCTTTTGCAGCTGGCACACTGTTATGATTGGCCAGTTCATAGAGTTTCCCCTCCTCCCCCAGTGATCCCAATCACTTGGGAGAGGATTAGGGTGGAACAGGACCAAGACAGCGGCTTAGGCCCACCATTGTCCTTCTTCCCAGGTGGGGCAATTTCACCAAGGTAACAGCACCCACTTTCGTCCCTAGGAGACCCAGAATCCCTTGCTATCTACTTAACAGTATAATCAACATAAAACAAAAAATTTGATAGAAAGATAATTTAATATGTTATAAGAAGAACCTATTTCAAGAAAATGGAATTGTAATGAGGGATATTAGAAATGTAGAAACATAAGGGGAATATAATTTTTGGGTTTTTTCTAATTAAAAAAAAGTGATGGTATAGGAAAAGGCAGAGATAATAGAGAGAGCTTTGATGAAAACATTTTAAAGAAGATAAAAGATTGTTGTCATGTGCGTAGATCAGAAGAAAGTGTTTAAAGCAGAATTGAAAAGAAGTGGTTGAAGTTAAAGAAAAGTAAGAAAAAGATAAGGATTGCAGCAGCAAGCCAAGATTTATTTACTGGGACAATACTAAGAGTGGAAAGTCCAGGGAGGAGTTCAGAGTCTGAACAGTTTTAGGTATGATCACATTCTTTGTTTACTAAAACAGCTGCAAGATATGTTTCTCATAATATACTGTTGAATGAACAGATACTAACATTTTTCAGAAAAAATAAATTTATAGAATTGCTATAAATTTCCAATTTCTATTAAAAAGCTCATTGTGGTGGATGTAGCGTATACTCAACATGGCTAAGCATACACGTAAAGGGATGGTAATGGAGTTATTTCCAAACAAAGTCTGTATATTGAACATAACGAGCAAAGAACAAATTGATGGTAAATCAAATACTTTAGAGTATTATTTTTTGTGTTTATTTTTTAATTCACACATTGCAGTTGTACATATTTATTGGGTACAATTTGATAGTCTGATACACAATTACATTGTATAATTATCAAATCAAGGTAGTTAACATATCTATCACTTCATACATTTATCATTTCTTCTTGGTGGGGACATTCAAGAATCTCTCTTCTAGCTATTTTGTAATATACGATATTTTATTGCTAACCATAATAACCCTACTGTGCAATAGAACACAAGAAATTATTCTTCCTATCTAATTGTACTTTCTACCCCTTGACCAATTTCTCCCCATCCTTCCATCACCCAGCCCTTGTCAAGTTTCTGATAACACTGCTCTACTCTCTGCTTCCATGAGATCAGCTTTTTCTTAGATCCCGCATAAATAAGATCATGTGTCTTGCTTATTTCACTTAACATAACATTCTGCAGATCTGTCCATTCTGTCTCAAATGACAGGACTCATTATGTTTTGGTGGATGAATAGTATTCCATTGTGTACATATGCCATGTTTTCTTTATCCATTTACCCACCCTTGGGCATGTAGGTCGATTCTATGTCCTGGATATTGTGAACAGTGCTGCAATAAATATGGGAATGCAGGTATCTTTTTGTAGTATTGATTTGATTTTCTTTGGATATATACCCAGTAGTGTAATTGCTGGATCATGTGGTGGTTCTATTTTTAATTCTTTGAGAAACCTCCATACTGTTTTTCATAATGGGTGTGCTAATTTACATCCCCATCAACAGTGTATGAGGGTCCCCTTTTCTCCACATCTTCACCAACACTTGTTGTCTATTGTCTTTTTGATAATAAACATTCCAACTGGAATGAGGTGGTATCTCGTTGTGGTTTTTACTTGCATTTCTCTGATGACTAATGATGAACATTTTTCCTATGCCATTGGTAATTATTGTATGTATATCTTTCTTTGAGAAATGTCTATTAAGGTCTTTTGCCCATTTTTAAATCAAGTTATTATTTATTTATTTTTTATTGTTCAATTACATTTCTTATATATTCTGGATATTAACTCCTTGTCATATGTATAGTTTGCAAATATTTTCTCTCATTCTGTAGGTTATCTCTTCAACTTGTTAATTGTTTTGTTTGTTGTGAAGAAGCTTTTCAGTTTGATGTAATCCCATTTGCTTGTTTTTGCTCTTCTTGCTAGTACTTTTGGGTTCTTATGTAAAAACCCTCGCCTAGCCCAATGTCTTGAAGCATTTCTAGTATCTCTATATTTTGAGGTTTATAGCCAAGTCATTAATCCATTTAGAGTTAATTGCAGTATATGGTGAAGGTAGGGTTTTAGTTTTATTCTTCTGAATGTGGATATCTGATTTTCTCAGTATTTTTTTATTGAAGAAACTGACTTTTCCCCAGTGGGTGCTCTTTGCACCTTTGTTGAAAATGAATCTTATATTTTGGGCCATACCACCACCTTCAACCTCTCCTCACTACACACAGACACACACACACACACACACAAACATACACACACAACAGAGAGCACTATGCATTTCCTACAACTTTCAAGGTAAAGCAAATCCATGCTAAGTATATTCTGTGTGATTTAACGATAATTTTCAGCACCTTTCAAAGAAGACCACTATGGAACTACAATAACAATAAATAGGTGAGGACTTACCTAATCTTTACAAATTTCCATTCATGACTCTCATCAATGAATAGAACAATCAATATTAAAGAAAACAAAAAGATTTAACAATTTCATTTAGGGCAATTTTTGTAAATGAATACGTAGTGGGAAAATACAAGTTCAAATATCGTAAAATATTATTGGGACTTATTTGTATTTATTTAGTTAATATTAATATTATTTCCATTTTATAAGCCTGAGTGTTCCATAGGTTGTGATATAAAATACTGGTCCCAGCAAAACTGCTGTACATGAAGGCATTTAAAGGCACAGCACATTTCATCAGATGTTTGTAGAACATGTTCAGTCCAACTCACTCCCCCCTTTAGTGACGTACTACCAAATGAAACCAAGAGTACATCAATACATAACTTTACTCAGAGTGCAGACATATGAGTATGCATCTGAGAAAAGTGAGACTCTGGAGAAAAATAAACTATCAAGCGCTGCCATGAAAAATAAAGAAGCAGCAAAAGTTATAAATCTTTTTGATAACAAATTGACCCCAAAATGCTCAGCCCAAATGAAGAGATAAAAGAGAGTATGTTGAAACGGAGAACACCGATGAAACATTAAATTCAGAAAGGAATTATTTGTCAATTGCAGCAAGCAAATTTGGTGAGTAAACTAAATGTGAGTAAACATTGAAGAGTAGAAATGAAATGTGATTTAATAGAATGTAATAAAAGAATATTATTTAAGTAAAATAATGATAAATTTAAGCCATTCTTCATCTCACTTGATGGTGAAAAAATACCATGCCTGATCAAATGTGGGCAACATTTACAGTATCACTATTGGAAAGACAGGAAAATGGACTTGTCACTTGATTATTCTCAAGTCATTGTACAACATTTTTTATTTAAAATTACTTTTTATGTAGAAACATTTCTTGTATAAACATAAAAAAATTGATATAAAACCTGGTCAGTACTTTATCAGTAATACAGTTGTATGTAAACAATAAAAGATAAAGGGTTATAAATATTAATTTTAATAAAATACATTGCTTGAAGTGTTTTGTCATAAGCATAAATCAAGTTTACATACTCTTGCATATGTATGTATCCTTATATTTCAATAAAATATTTAAAACAATACCTCTAATTGAAAATTAAGGCCCCCAAATTTATACTAATTTTCAGGGTAAGAAAAGTCTTGGAAGTAGATTATTCACAATTAGAAATAAACACTATTGGTGACTGGTATTATCAGATATTCAAATTAAGCTTATTTTCTCTTTACGTATGAAAGAGTTGTATGTGTTTTAATATTGTCATAGTCATAATCATTTATTTTCACTTAGTCATTAGCTTTTAGCATGTTACTTCAAATTTATGCTATCAATTCTGTTCCAAGAGTTTAAGATGAAACTGATATGTGCTTTTGAATGTTTCGTAGCTGCCTAGATTATGATGGATTTTTGCTTCATTTATTGACATTTAAAAATAATAAGGTTGCCTCTTCCTAAACCAGCCGCATTATTTAGAAATAAGTACCATAAGAAAATACCATTAATGTGCTAAAAATCATATTAATAATGGATTTGTACAATAAATCATTTAATTTGATTTAGTGGTAAAATGAGAAAAGAATCAATATGAAAATTGAGTTTAGTTAGCCAATTCACACAGAATATTGAAATATTTTTCATTCTTATGTATATATTTAAAGTAACCTAAACTTTCCCTGATTTTTAAAATTTATTAAGAAAGTTTGGTCTCTGTACTCTGTACTAGTACAGTCTAATATTAAAGTAAAAACTAGCATATGTCCTGATTGAATTCTTAAATGCTTACAATATAAAACATTTAACAAAAATACCTCATTTATGCATAGTTTGAATTTATAAAAATGTTTAATTTTCTTTGCACAATTTCAAAAAATACATATATGACAATTTAAAAATTATAAAATTAGACATATGAACACGTACGTTCTTTAATAGTGACTTTTTGTTATTTGTGATAAAAATAATTTACTCATTGCTCATTAATTTGAAATTGCATTATTTCATTATTTAAACATAAGGCTTTCCATTCATTGGATTTCATTTGCAAGAGAGGAAAATTTGATAAATTGTTGGAATTTCTGCTTTTCCTTTATTTTTGGAAAAAAATATAAATGGATAGGAAAAGTATCAAAGAAAAGATATTAAAAATAATTAATTTAGCTGTATTTTTTAAAGCACAACTATAAGCAGAGTGTTGTTACCATGATTAACAACCAGAAAGAAGAAAAGTGGTTAAAAGAATTAATCATATTGATTTTTTTCTCTTATGTGTAATATATTATCTTTTATTAATTTAGGCCCTTGGGTAACAGAACAAATCTCCAAAGACTAGATAAGGAAATGTAATCTCCAAAAGGTAAAAAGCAAAACAAACAAAAAAACTCACGGATAAATTACAGATTAATTAATAATAGCCAAGAAGAAGTTAGGATACATATACTGTCTGCAGAGGGTGATGTTTGGTATTAGTATTATAAATATTAGCAGAAATCAGTCATTGAACTATAGACCTTGAAAATGGCTATGGGGGTAAAAAAATTTGACATACCTAAGATAGCACATCATAAGTGGTCAAATATATGCTGTGAAATACAGATGAGAAAATGATTAATATTTTTTGACATTAGATAAATGAGAAGTTTGTCATTATCTAGCATAGCTAAAGAATCCAGACACGAATAAATGTGACTTTGGGGAAAAGCCAGACAGGACAGATCAATTCAATTTGCTTTATGACAAAGTGACAAGATTTGCAGATAAGAGAGAAGCTATAAATATAATCTGTATAGATTTGGGCAAATCTTCTGATCTCATCTCATTTTTTATAAGTTTAATAAGCAACTCACATATGATCTAGATCATGGTATTCAAATATTTGAAGCTCCCTAAGGAAAATTTTCCACTATGACTCAAGATATGATATGCCAGAATAGAAGTGCTATTAGAAAAACACACATGCACACACACACAAAGATCATTTAACACTAGTAAACTTATCAACTATAATAATCTATAGTCATAATTTTATCAAATAAACTTTCTGGGATGCTTCATACTATCATGAAATTAGTTGTATTGAAATATAAACAAACATATATTTGTATATTTTTTAGGAAAAAATATCTGATGGAATTGGTTTTCAGCTACATAAAGAATTATCATTCCTAGAGGGTTATCTTATTTCATTATTTTACAGTACAAACTTTGAGTGAAATCTCACTGTATAAAACCATTGCACAAGTGTCTTTGGTTTAGTCACAACTAAATATAAAAATATGGAATGGATTATTTAAAAATATATACTTTTAATGTGAGGGGTATGATTTTATAAAGGTATAGTTTATGTTTTTGCTGCTTTCTGATGTACACACTCTAAATACTTGTATAGTGACCCAAAAAATGGATTTGGTACATTACTTCATATAGTTTAATAATATTTAAGGAGTTATTTTACTTTGAGACTTGAATAAGAAAATGGAGCATAAGAAATGTTAAATACACATTATCAAATACATAATGAATTCTTTCCATTACGTAAGTACAGTACAAAATATCCAAGAGCTTAAAATACTGATTTGTTATACAGTTAATGAAAGCCAATATTTTTCTATAGCCATGTATAGAAAATGCTTCAAAATGTACAAAAGTAATTATAATGCAATATATAGCAGTATACACAATTGACTTCTCTTATACTACATGTGAGACAAAGTTCAGAATGTGTCATGACCATCATTATTTAGTGAGTCCGCTCCTCTTCTGCCTCAGAAATTAAGAATTAGGCCCATCTCTGTTTCAGAAAAGGGGCATATGTGTATCAGATTATATCAAAATTCATGTTATTCTAGACAATATGTCATAGATTATGGCTTAATAATTTAATATTCTATTTTTGATAATCTGCTAGTACTGAGAACTATGCTCAACATTGTTCGTATATAATTTTTAAGCTTCAGAACAGCAATGTGAAGTGTATTTTTTTTCCATTTTAAATAATAAAGAAATCAAATCTCAGAGGAATCATGGTTGAAACTGAGATCTGTTGATCTCCTATATTAAAATACTTTCTATCACTTAATGGTATACATCGGTTTTGATTGTGGTTTAGATCATCTTTTTGGTTCTGATTTTGCACCAGCTGATTATTTTTCCACATAAGTCACAGATCTATGCCATTCTGTGGAGGAATGACTTCACTTTTTACAGGTTCATACACTAACGGGCCTTTTTGAGCCCTACTTAAAATTGCTCTCAATTCAGTGTTTTTTTAAATTTTTCTTTTCTAATTATTTCTATTAGTTTTTTCTATTACACTTCAAGGAAGGTAGTATGTACTCCAATCATTTTTCTAATTGGATATAAATAGTGACTATATTATTCCTCAATATGTTTCAAGCCTTTGAGGAATGCATCAAGGTAGTTAATTCTAACTGAAACATTAAGGAATACTTTATGAGAAAAGGAGACATTTGATTTTTGCTGAATAATTTGTAGCCAAAAAGTGGGAGAAAAGTTGAAGGTAAGTGTTCAGCAAAATAAACATTTTTTCATTAATTGGGGACTTATTGATTAAATCATGCTATTACTATGTCCACATAGTTGAGTATATATGGTACTACAAATGGAAAGAAGGAAGTGACTATGTATCTTATGGAATAAACTATGGGATGTATTAAGTATAAAAAAGCAAGCTGCAAATCAGTCAATATAAATACAGCATACTCTTTTTCATATAAAGATGAGGGAGTAATATACATATATAATATATATGATAACATTTAATATCACTTTATTACTTTTAGTTCATCCTTTTATTACTTTTATATATTATATGTCATATTTTAATCACCTCATCTATATTATACTTTTATGCTATATATTATAAATACATTATAACTTTTACAGTTGACCCTTGAACAACACAGGTTCGAGCTGCCTGGGTCTATTTCTACTTGGATGTTTTTCAATAAATAATTGGGAAATTTTTTTGAGAATTGTGACAATTTGAAAAAACTTGCAGACAAACTGTGTAGCATGGAAATATTGAAAAACTTAAGAAAAAGCTGAATATGTCAAGATTGCTTAAAATATTAACGTATTTAGGTTATGTCTATTTTTTTTTATTTCAGCATATTATTGGTGTACAGATGTTTAGGTTACGTGTGTTGCCCTTGGTTCCCCCCCCCCGCCGCCAAGTCCGTGTTTCAAATATGTCCATCCTTCGGGTAGATGTTATGTCTATTTTATCAGTTGCTATCATAAATATATATAAATGTATCATAAAAACTGAAACTTTATCAAAACTTACACACACACACTTACAGACTATACTGGGTATCATTTGCAGCTGAGAGAACTGTAAACAAATGTAATGATGCAGTATTAAATCATAACTGCATAATATTAACTGTAGAACATACTTTACTACTATAATATTTTCATAGCTACTTCCTATTGCTATTGCAGTGAACTCAATCATTGTATCTGCTTAAAACACCACATGATGTTCATCCTCTCAGCCTGAGCACTTGATCTCTGGTAAAATGCATATCATAGTAAAAAGTAATCTCCTGTGGTTATTGAATATTTTTATCATATTTAGTGCAATACTTTAAATCTTGAATAACACCAGGAAACACAAAGTGCTACAGGTGATACTGGAGGTGTTCGCAAGAAGCAGAGCAAAGTCATGATATTAAAGAAAAAGTTGAATTGCTTGCTATGTACTGTAGATTGGGAGCTGCAGACCCCAATCTACAGTACATAGCAAGCAATTACAAGAAAAGAAATTGCATCACAAGAAAAATGAATCCAGTGTAAGGATCATAGTAAAAAAAGTAAAGGAAATTTGTGAAGCTGCCAGTGGAGAAACATCAGTATGCATGAAAACCTTATACTTTTTGTGAAATATCTTTTTATCCTGTATTGAATATGCAGCTTTTATGTAGGTGCAGAGTTGCTATAAAAAAGGCAAACCTATAGACTAAAATATGACTCCAGAAAAAGCAAAGTCATTATGTGGCAAATTAAAACAAAAGAAAGGTGAAGAATCTGAAACTGGAGAATTTTTTTTTTTCATCTTCTCACTAGATTTTTATTTTTTATTTATTTATTTTGCTATAACTCTTTTACTTATTTTACTTTAATTTATTTTATTTCAGGGTATTATGAGGGTACAAACATTTTGGTTACATTTTGTGTCTCTGCCTCACCCAAGTGAGGGTCAGAGGCATGCCCTTCCCCTCTACAATGCTCACCATGTCCTTTAGTTGTGGGTTGACCCCCCCATGCACCTGATCCCTGGAGAATATTACTGCCATGTGAGCACCCTAGTGTTCATCAGTTAGCACCAATTTGATGGTGAGTACAAGTGGAGCCCATTCTTCCGATCTTGTGATACCTCACTTCAGATAATGGACTCAAGTTCAATCTAGGAAAATAAAAGAGGTGTTAGATAACTGTCATTTCTTATAATTGAGTAATAGTCCATTGTATACATATACCAGATTTTAATAATCCACTCATGAATTGACGGGCACTTGGGTTGTTTCCACATCCTTGCAATAGTGAATTGTGCTGCCAAAAACATTTGGGTGCAGATGTCTTTATCATAGAATATCTTGTGCTCTTTTGGGTAGATGCCTAATAGTGCTATTGCTGGATAAAATGGTATTTCTATTTTTAGCTCTCTGAGGTATCTCCAAATTCTTTTCCACAGAGGTTGCACTAATTTGCAGTCCCACCAGCAGTGTAAAAGTGTTCCTGTCTCTCCACATCCTCACCAGCATTTGTTGTTTTGTGTTTTTTTGATAGAGGCCAATCTCACTGGTGTTAGGTGATATCTCATTGTGGTTTTGATTTGCATTTCTCTAATGATTAGAGATGTTGAGCATTTTTTTATATGTTTTCTGGTCATTATTCTGTCTTAAATCTAGAAGTAGATGTCAGGAAGACCCTTTCAGACATCAGCCTAGGCAAAGAATTTTTGAAGAAGACCCCCAAAGCAATCACCACAGCAACAAAAATAAATAAATGGGATCTGATCAAATTAAAAAGTTTTTGTACTGCCAAGGAAAATATCATTAGAACAAATAGCCTACAGAATGGGAGAAAATATTTTCTCTCTACCCATCCAATAAAGGGCTGATAAGAAGAATCTATCTGGAACTTTAAAAAAATCAACAAGAAAAAATCAAACAACCCTATCAATAAATGGGCAAAGGAAATGAACAGAAACTTCTCAAATGAAGCTGGAGAATTTAATGCCAGCAAAGGATGGTTTGATAATTTTAAAAAGAAGATTGGCTTTTAAAAATGTCAAGATAATAGAAATAGTTTCCACTGACCAAGAGGCAGCAGATGAATTCCCAGATACCATTAAGAAAGTCATCGAAGAGAAAGGATATCTGTCTGAATAGGTTTTTATTGCAGACAAAAATGCCCTATTATGGGGAAAAATGCTACATACATTTATTAGTAAGGAAGAGAAGCAAGCACCAGGACTTTAGGTAGGAAGGAAAAGGGATAGAGTACTCTACTGTTTTGTGCAAATGGACTTGCGTTTATGATCAAGACTACCCTTATTTATAAAACTTCTAACTCCTGAGCCACAATGGAAAAAGATAAAGATAAGATTCTACTCTTTTTGTTGTACGAGAAGAGGGCATGGATAACAAGAACACTTTTTCTCGATCGGTTCCATTGATGCTTTGTCTTTAAAATTAAAAAGTACCTTATCAGTAAGGATTAGTTTTTAAAGTTCTTTTGATATTGGACAATGTTCCTGCCCACCCAGAACCTCATGAGTTCAAAACCAAAGGTGTCAAAGTGTTCCACCTGGTCCTAAATACAACATCTCTAATTCAGCCTTTGATTAGAGGGCCATAAAGACCTTTAAGGCTCATTACACATAGTGCTCTATAAAAAGATTTGCCAACACTATGAAAGAGAACCCAGATAGGGAAAACAGCATGAATGTCTGGAAGGATTACACCATTGAAGATGTCATTATTATTACAGAAAAAGCTATGAAAACCATCAAACTCAAAACAATAAATTCCTAGTGGAGAAACTGTGTACAGCTGTTGTGCCTGACTTCTCTGGATTTATGACAGAGCCAATCAAAGACATCACAAAAGAGATTGTGGATATGGCAAAAAAGGTTGAAGGTGAAGGGTTTTGAGATATGGATCATAGAGAAATTCAAGAGTTAACACAAGGAGGAATTACCAGAGGAATTACCAGAAGATAGCTTAATGGATATGAGTATTCCCAAATCAGTGCCAGATGATGAGAAGGGAAATGTAGAAGAAGCAGTGCCAAAAATCAGATTAACAACAGATGATCTGGATAAACCTTTCAGTTGTTCAAGACTCCTTTTTACTTCTTATAGGACATGTTCCCTTCTGTGACATGGGCCCTGAAACTAAAACAAACAGTGGAAAAAGGATTGGTACTGTATAGAAACATTTTTAGAAAAATGAAAAAGTGTCAGATAAAATTTATATTTATTTCCGTGAAGTTACATCAAGTGTGCCTCCCTCTTCCGCCTCCTTTCCACCTCCTTCATTTTTATACCTCTACTGCCTCTGGGCCAGCAAGACCAAACCTTCTCCTTCTCCTCCTCTACAGCATGTAAAGATGAGGATGAAGCACTTTATGGTGATCCACTTTCACTTAACTAATAGTAAATATATTTTATTTATAACATTTATTTTTTATCCTTTTAGTGTAATAATACATATGAAAAATATGAATAATATTTTTCATAATACATATGAAAAATATGTGTTAATTGACACTAGTAAAAATAAATTTGATGAAATAACAAAGAAAAAATGGAGAATGAAAAAAAAAGAAAAAATGGAGAATGTATTTTTTAAGTTTTAGGGAATAGGAGATAGAATAATGGAATGACAGCTGGAAGAGGAATAAAATAAAAGAGTTTGTTTTAAGATGATAGATATCATGCATATATCTTTAAAGATAAGAATAATCTATAAAGATGTATATAATCTATAGCAGAAGGAAAAACAAGTATAGAAGAGACAGGTGACATTAGCTGCTAGACCATATCCTTCAGCAGGTTAGGGAATAAGATTTTACAAAAGTGGAAAAGCTAGTCTTACATAGGAGCAAGGAGAGTTCATCAAATGTAAAACAGGAACAAAAGCACCATATATAAATACATTGACGCTATTATTAGAGGTGGGAGCAGTGTGTATGTTCTCTTCTGATTTCTACTTCCTCAAAAAGGTGGGAAGTAAGATCATTGGCTGAGAAGGAGAAGAAAAGATATTGCAGGTTGAGAATTGAGGACAAAGGTGAAATATTTATCTAAGGAGCATGTGAGAGGACTAGAAATTGTTTTGAAGTAACAGGCATCGAGTGAGTTACTTACTAGTTGTGATCTTAGATGAATTAATTAACCAATTGATTCTTCATTTTCTTCATCAGAATAATAAATAATCCTTAAAATTTATTTCGTGTTGAAAATGTGAGCATTTTATGTCAAGGACTGTGAAGGGTCTGAGATTTTACTGTACTTGCAAGTTCACAACACGCCATGCCACGACGTCACAGATGCTAGCAGAATACATGAGACTCCTAGGGCAAAAACGAAGGATTCTAGTTACTTATGGCACAGCAGGTGCCATAAGTTTCACGTGTAAGTTCATTCCTGCTGCCTTTCCAAGTCCATGGGAGTCACGTGGAGCAGCCCAGGTAGATGGTACACACAGTGAGTTTGTGTCACGGATAGGGAATCGTGAGCTTAGAAAACTTCCAATCTTCTAAGAGGGGTTATTGGCAAGCCTGCCTGAACTTTATCTCAGAAGATATTATCTTCATTTTCCTAGAACAGACACAAATCTGTCCTTTGTCCCTGGGGAAGAGACTATCTACTTTTCAAGGCCATTTGCTGTACAAACTTCCTTCAAAAGATAGTCTAGAACTGAAGCTGATACAAGATATGCAGAAACATCTTGAAGAATTTTATCTCAACATTTTATTATTATAAATTCTAATCAGAAATCAAATGTCCACCTTTCTTTACTTTTGCTGTCTCTAGAATCATGTTAACAAAATACCACATGTGGGTAAGTGGGAAGAAAATCTCGTTCAGATATTTAAAAAAATCTTATCTCCTATTGATTGTGTTCTTCTGATATTATGTTATACAAGTAATATTAAAAAGTAGGTGTTTGTGACAAACGCTGCAATTACTTTGCCTTACCATTTTTAATTATATTCTTATTTAACACAAATTATGTTTTCAACATTTGACCCTAATTTACATGAGCTCTTGTAAAGTATACCTGCCTCTAAAAAATTATGCAAGTCAATTTTGACTATCTTAATGCCTATTTCGCCAATTTTCAAATTGTTCTCCCAGATTTTATTTCACTTTAGCATAATTGAAATTTAGTTCTATAGGAAACGACAAAAAACTGAATATTATAATAGAGTATTTTCAAATGAACCTATTATATGATAATAATCACAATTATAAATCACAACTCTATTATTAAGAAAGGGAAATTAGTGAGATGAATATCATATTTTCCTCAATTTATGATCAATTAAATTTATATCACGCAATGCTTAGTGGTTGGTATGCATGCATGCATGTGTGTGTGTATGTATGTATGCATGTGTTATTGCATACCAAGTCAGAGTATTGAAATGGGTGCATTTCATTTCCACATTTATTTTTCTTTCCATTTTACTTTACCTTTTAAAATTTAGCCATGTAATGGAACCATATTTGTAATTGGTAAGGTCTACTTCAGACAGAAGTTAAGCTTTCTATGGACTTTTTTTTGGGGGGGGTTGGGACTTTTTGTTGTATTTTTTATTTGTTGTTTTTAATAATATTCATTATTTCTACCTCCTCACAATGCTTTACTCTTTTTATTCTCTCTTTGTGAAGTGTTTGCCTATTATATTTGAAACAGGACATCTTGGTTAAAAATAAATGTTGAAATGAACAGTTTCTTGTAATGAATAGGCTGCCGCCTCTAGCTTAGGTCACTTTAACACTGCCTTTGCTATACCCAAACTCTGACAACCAAGAACACCCTTGATTCACTTTGGAATGCTCCTTTTTAAGGTGTAGGAATTTTCAACAAAATCACCTTATTTTACAAGTGCTCTTAAAATATTTCTTAAGATTATGGATTGTTGAATTTTAAAAATATAAGATAAATAAAAAGGATATGTGTTATTTTGTTATCATAATATTTTAATGACGGTTCAAATGTTAATTTGTAGATAAAATTTACCAGTGGTGAAGAAAAGCTTGCAATATGAAATCAGCCTCACTTCTCAAACAGGAGGCCAAAAGGAGATGCATCAAGAATACCTACGGAGTTTCAAATATGTTCATTCCTCAGGTGGTGCGCATTGCACTCCTTGTGTATGCATATACCCGTCCCCTGCTCCCTCCTCCCCCTCCCCTCCCCCCTGCCCAACATCCAATAGATGTTATTCTTATATGTGCACTTATGTGTTGATCAGTTAATACCAATTTGATGGTGAGTACATGTGGTGCCTATTCTTCCATTTCTTGTGATTCCTCACTTCAGAGGATGGGCTCAAGCTCTATCCAGGAAAATATAAGAGGTGCTAGATCACTGTCATTTCTTATGATTGAGTAATATTCCATTGTATACATATACCAAATTTTATTAATCCACTCATGGATTGACAGGCACTTGGGTTGTTTCCATATCCTTGAAATAGTGAATTGTGCCGCCATAAACATTCGGATCCAGATGTCTTTATTACAGAACATCTTTTGTTTCTTTGGGTGGATGCCTAATAGTGGTATTGGTAAATCAAATGGTATTTCTATTTTTAGCTCTTTGTGGTATCTCCAAATTAGGTTGCACTAATTTACAGTCCCACCAACAATGTAAGAGTGTTCCTGCCTCTCCACATCCTTGCCAGCATTTGTTGTTTAGAGATTTTTTGATCTGAATTTCCATTATAACATATTTGTATTTTTATATGCCTCAATTGTCAGATGACCAAAGCCTTCCCAAATACTTAAGTGTTAGCTTTATAAATATAGGGGATATCTATATTCTTAAATATTGCAATAATATTTATATATTTTTGAAAGTTGAACTTAGCTCTATTTCATTTGTTTCATTAAAAACTTCACAAGAATTACAATTATGTTAGATTACCTTTATGGATAAATTTATTTGAAGATTAGAAATTAAAATAAAATATCAAAATGTGTTGATTTAGTTCATCACCTGTATTTAATTCTACATATTTTTAGGGTTAGGAAGAACTTGTTTACTTTCAAGTATCTTTCTCAAGAAAGCATGGATCCAAAACCTCATAGTTAGCTGAACTTTCATGGGTAATCAGAGACAGCCTCCGCCTCTCCATTCTGCAGTCCCACCCAGGACACATAATGGATTCTGATACCCATTTATGCTATGACAGGAACTTCATAACTTACAGGAGTTGGTTATAAAGCTCATATCCTTATATTTCTATTATGTAATTATTTAAGTCTTCACTATTAAGGGATGTCTGAAAACTTTCTTTGTATCTTTAATAACTTAAGGAATACATTACAATAGGAATAAAAATGGGAAAACATTGAGAGTCAGTATCTAGACATACCTCTAGATATTTCATACCAACACTAATGTCACTCCTTCCTCTTCTGTTGTGATAAAAGACTATTTTATTCCGTGTCTACTAAAAGTCTTGGCCTTATTTTTTAACTTATTCATGAATTTTAATACTATCTCAATTGCAATATAGTCATTTTTCCTCTCCAGTTTTTAAACATTTTTTCAAAGTATATGTTAACAAAGTACTTTGTTATATTGTTCAATATTCAGCAATACAAAATAATTTTCTTCTTATCAAAATTCCTATTAAATAATAATATATGTTCTCCACTAGAGTATTATTTACCTTAGGAATAAGTCATAGATAAGGTAATCAAATACAATCTTAAAAGAATCCTGGGACTTGGATTAACAGAATCTCTCAGAATTAATGAGACTTGAACATTTCTAAGAGATTTGGCATTCTACACCACTTTAATTATTTTAACATTTGTGAGTAATGTAGTAAGAATTACAATGTGAGTATCATTAGAGGAGAAGTTCTTAGACTGTAATAAGATTTAATTCAGTGATTTATATCCATTACTGTTTCATGCTACTGTTGAGCAGGACTTATCTTAACTAAACCGCGCATCCTGAAAAGAATTATTCGATCCTTCAGTCCTTTTCCACATCAGCAGATGACAATTAGTGACAAGAGTTAAGGTTTTTTAAAAATAGAAAGTGATGTTGAATATTTGGGTAGTTTGTTTTAGTCTATAAAATTTTGTGCATGAATTTTTGATTTAAATGTAAAAAAATGTCTGAGATGATTTGGATTCAAATGTAAAAGAATGTATGAGATGAGTAATTACATATGCCAAATCGGTTTTCTGTATTTCAGGGATATGATCATTGAAAGTTACTTCTTACTTTGATAAGTTGGAATGAAATATGATGTAAGGTGAATTACCTTAACAAATCAAAATCCAAGTAATCATACATAAATGTATCATATAAAGTCAAATAAAACTTTAATAAATGCAAGGTGGCATAAAGGAAATTTCTGTAAATAATTCATTTATAAAATCTGTATTAGCTTGTTTGTAAAGTAAATATATTAATTACAAATGAAAATATTGCTAAGCTATATGGTTAGATAAAGGAAACTAAGTACAGAAATGTCTGTCCTAAATGTACTTGGAAATATACCACTTTTATATCAAAAATTAAATTTTGCTCATTTTTTTCCTCAGTGAAGAAAAAACATTTATGATTTTTCAATTTTTCTCATTTAAGACATTTATTTATTTCTAAAAATTATTAAGCTACTAATCAGTGAAGACTGTAGTTTCTTCATGCATATATGAAAACCAAGGTTTTATAATGTTACCTCAATTTTTGTTATGATAATGCAAGTTTAGTGGAATCCACTTTCAGCTATTAAAAACATTAATACTGGCTGGGCGCGGTGGCTCACGCCTGTAATCCTAGCACTCTGGGAGGCCGAGGCGGGTGGATCGCTCAAGGTCAGGAGTTTGAGACCAGCCTGAGCAAGAGCGAGACCCAGTCTTTACTAAAAAATAGAAAGAAATGATCTGGACAACTTAAAATATATATATAAAAATTAGCCCGGCATGGTGGCACATGCCTGTAGTCCCAGCTACTCCGGAGACTGAGGCAGAAGGATTGCTTGAGCCCGGGAGTTTGAGGTTGCTGCGAGCTAGGCTGACGCCACGGCACTCACTCTACCCTGGGCAACAGAGCAAGACTCTGTCTCAAAAAAAAAACGAAAACCATTAACATTATTTTCTTGTTAATATTAACAGGTGAGTAGAATAATTAGCATATTCACTAATTAGATTTATTTATAATTGTATTGCTAAGCCCTATATCTTTATTTTCTAAGTTTTATAATGAAAGACTATCACTCCTCTAACAATATCTGGGCTACAGGAGTGTGTCTGAAATTTCTAATTTATTTGAATTTTTTGACTCTTTATGGTAAGCATAAGGACTGACGAATATATTCTTCTGCTTATATTCATAAAAAATGTATGGGATAAGTTATTTTATATTTATTTATTTTAAAAAATAGTTCATTCTTTACCGCATAATAGTATGATTAATCTCTTATTTACTGATAGTTTCATTTTTACCCCACTGGTTTGCGTTACATGTTGTGATAATTATAACTGACAGGAGCTTCCTGAGATGTCTCTACATATCAAATGTTCACTTGCATGCTCAAAAATGTCCTCATAGGGCTAGATGCATAATTTTTGGAGTTGAATACAAAATGAAAATGTAGGATCTCTTGTTCACAAATTATTAAAAATTCCAACATGGCAACACCACAGCATTAAACCAAGAATGGGGTCCTGCTAAGCATGGGACCCTGTGCAACTACACAGATCCATGAAGTCAGCCCTATGGGCACACTATGATCAGGTCAATATATTTTACTGATTGAGAATATGGCCTTAAGGGCCACATACTTAGGTTTTAATTCTATTTTATCAACTTTTTAGTTTGTTTGACCTTAGGCAATTTACTTAATAGCTCTCTGCCTCACTGGTTTTATCTGTGTGAAATAATGATAATAGTATTTAATTTATGAGATGACTTTGGGAATGAATAAATTAATACATGTAAAAGCTCAAGGAATAGTGTCTGACATAAATAAGCCTTCGACAACAATAGCTATTAATATTATTGGTTCTTTTTTCTTTTTTTTTTTTTTTAGGGATGCGGAGTCTCGCTATGTTGCCCAGGCTGGTCTTGAACTCTTGGCCTTAAGTGATTCCCCCCTGCAAATCACTGGGATTCTAGGCCTGGGCTAGGGCACTCAGCCAAATATTTGCTTTAAATGAAACAACTATTTAAAACAAAATATAACTCAGTGGATCAATTCATGTAGACCATCTTTTACCACACTATTTCCATAAAACAGCATCTTTTACTTGGCACTCTATTTGGTGCAATTTTGAAGACCATTGTCATGAGCAAAGATCAGAATAGACAATTCTAGTTCCCAGGATTACATCCTTCCAGGTTTATGCTAGTCTGGTATTTAATTTAAGAGGCAAAATTAAGATCAATAAGTTATCCATTTGTTAATTCTGTGTACATCCAAATGAAAATACAAACTGTATTTCTTAAGCCAGTTCTGGTGATCTAATTTTACAATTTTAAAAACCTGATTAAAAAAAGATACAATTGTATAATATCTACAATTTACATTAAAATATTTCAGAATTGATCATATGAAATAAATATGCATGCATTTGTGTTAATCTAGACAATGTGGGCATTCAGTTGACCTATGCATGCACTCATTCTCCCTGGATGGTCATTTAGCATTTAAAATCAGAAAGCCCACACTCCAGAAGTGGCTTCATCCAAGCATTTCTACAATCTACATCTTGACTCAACATCAGGAGCTTTATAAATTAGGATAATGGATGTTAAAAATAGACCCTCATTGATGAAATTAGTATAGTTCCAGCTGTATTGTTTAAAATGGTTTCTAGAATCTCCATACTCCTTCATGGTCAGCACATAAGAATCAAGTGAACCCTCACCCTTTACAGTAAGAAATAGGATCCTGACTAAATTTGTTCCTTAACAGGTTCTGAGTTGAGCTACTGGAACTAGGTATATTTTTTATTACCTGAGTCTGCCCAGTTAGTTAGCTAGCCTAATCCTACTTCTAGTCTTTTATCATATATCTCAGGTGAATTTTTCAGGGAGAGTGCTTTTGGGTCACCACAGAGAGAGAGAGGAGAGGAAAAAAAAAAACAAAAAACATAACCAGCTGAGATGCATCCTGTATGATAGAAGTAGGTGTAAAACATTTACTGCTTATCTTCTTATGAATTACGTACATAATATGGCAGAATTGGGCCTGAGGTTTTTTTTCCTTTTAGACTGGTAATGAGGTTAGTAGGGATTGGCTAATTCTAATCTACCTTTAATAATTAACAGCTATAAATAATAGTGTGCATAATTAACTTAAAAGAATCACTTTGCAATAATTACTAAAAAAATAATATTGCAGCTTTCTTTTAGGAATCCATGTGAATGCATTCAAAATTAACAGAAAAAATAGTCAGAACACATGTCCTAAATTTTAATTAAGAAAGCATGAGCATCATAATTTTATTACTATAGTAGGGAAGAAAATAATTACTTAACATTTACGATGCTTCAGGTCCTTTAATTATATGATCTCATTTTATTTTCACATTAGTCCTAAAAATATCATTTTTCTTATTTTATTAATGAGGGAAATGAAGCAAAAAGATATTAAGTATCCCACTCACAACCATATGATCAATTAATAAGAAAACTGAGATTGAAACCTGGTATGTATGTCACCCAAATCTATGTGTTTTGTTTTGTTTACTTTTTGTTTTTACTTACCACTGCAAAAAATAAGAATGATTATAAGAATAATCCTTGAAAAAATATAAGTTTGTGATAATTCCTAGCCTCAACACATATACCAAGATCTTAATCAATCACTCACCTTTTTTTTTAATTTATCTTCTTTCTGTGATTTCCTTATCCATTTTTATTTTGTAACTAACTGATATTTTTCTAACCAATTAATTTCTCTCAGAGTGCAGATATCACGAATCTATTTCTTATATTTTTTTCTTGCTATAAAAACTTCTACTTAGGAGACGTATACCTACTGAATAACATATGAAGTACATCATATTTAAGTCCTTAATTAAATAGTATGTAATAGTAAAACAGTTATTTCAATAATATATTCACAGTAAATGGAATACATGAGATTTTTTTAAATTTTTTTATTTCAGCATATTATGGGGGTACAGATGTTTAGATTATGTATATTGCCCTTGCCCCCCCCCCTAAGTCCGAGTTTCAAATATGTCCATTCTTCGGGTGGTGTGCATTGCACTCCTTGTATATGCATATACCCGTCCCCTCCTCCCTCCTCCTCCCTCCCCCCTCCCCCCTGCCCAACATCCAATAGATGTTATTCTTATATGTGCACTTATGTGTTGATCAGTTAATACCAATTTGATGGTGAGTACATGTGGGCTTGTCTTTCCATTCTTGGGATACCTCACTTAGTAGAATGCGTTCCAGCTCTATCCAGCAGTATACAAGAGGTGCTATATCTCAATACATGAGTGGATTAATAAAATATGGTATATGTATACCATGGAGTACTATTCAGCTTTAAGAAACAATACACGAGATTTTGAGTAGCACCCTAATCTGTTTTGTCATCTAACAAAACAAATTGATGGACACAAGAGTAACTTTATCTAAGGAAGTTTGCACACCAGATGATATTATAAGTAAATCAATCATAATAACTAGTAGCTTGAAAAGAAACAAAATGTAGAATCTATAAAATAGAAATCAAAATCCAGGTTTATTTTATAATTGAAGCTCAGTTTTGTTTATAAACATAGTTATTAAATAATGCCACAATCGGCTTATGCAATTGACGACTTATTTATTGACAATTTCTAAGGAAAGAATCCAAGATAAATATACTACAGGTTAGAAGTTATGGGTATAGGTTTGGGAATCACTGAAGCTACAGATGTAGTTACTATCACTCAAGGGAATGGGCTGTGCAAAAAGGAACATAGAACTAGCAAGGAATATCTTGATTACTTAAAGGAAAGGTAAGGAAGCAGTCACCGTTGAAGAGGAATCTTGGATACTTTGAAACTAGGCAAGTTGGTTGTCACATTAGCAAACATTTTAAGATGAAATAAATAACAAACAGTAAAATATCCTGCAGAAATCTCAAAGAGGATAAAGATTGAAGATATCAACGGAGATCTTGGAGGAGAACATTAGTTTGTGTTTTGGGATGCAAATTAGATGGCAGTCAGTTGAAGTGTGAAGGTAAAAAATAAAATAGAGGTAGCAAACAAGCACAGACAACTCAAGAAGCTTGTGCAAGAAGAAAAAAGAAAAAGTTAAGTGTCAAGGAGAGGAAGAAAAAGAGAAGAGACAGAGAGAGAGAGGGAGAGACTGAATGAAGCATATATGATTTGGAACACAGGTAGAGAAATAGAGACCACGTGCATTGTAAGCTGTGAGAGAATAAAAGATGGGCATAATTATTTGGGCATCTACAAGGAAACACAGGAGTGAATCCACAGTGACACTATTTAGCAGAATGAAAATGAGATGTAAATCAGAACTGGTTTCTTCTCTGAATGTAGGAGGACAAATAATAACTACAAGCACAAATAGAAAGTTAATATACTTTGGAATCTACCTCTTCCTGAAATTAAACTTGTGCTATTTTCTTGGTTATTTTTTTAAAAAAATCCATGCTTTTAGCCAGTACCCTGAGAATTGTATTTATATTAACTTATTTAATCTGATAAAAACTCTATATTGTTTGTATATATTAGGTTTTTTTTTAGTATACAGATGAAGAAACAGAAGCAATGACAGGTTAAGTAGCTTGCCAAGGTCACACATTTACTAAATAATAAAGCTGCAATTTTAACACCGCCCCAACAAAAAGATGAGGGTGACCCAAAACTAAAGTTAAAATACCCTTTAATGACTTAATTTAAACAAAATCATCCTAAAATATACCTTTTCCCTTCTATAACTTTCCATCGATACACAGGAAAGGTGTCCCAAGTCCAGGAGAAGTTATATATTTTTTAAACAATAAAACGTAATTATGAATGATGGTGCTAGAAGTTTTTCATAAAGGGAAGTCAAAAGAAACAGAGAGCATGTTTTAAGCTAGTCGTCTAAAAAGCCTAACAA
Organism: Propithecus coquereli; assembly: GCF_000956105.1. NCBI lineage: Eukaryota > Metazoa > Chordata > Mammalia > Primates > Indriidae > Propithecus > Propithecus coquereli. The sequence continues at coordinate 3,074,468 of NW_012148508.1, forward strand.
TAAGGTTTAACTTAAGTTTCCTTTGGATCTCAGAAATAGCACAATAAAACTGGATTTAAAGTTGAATCTTATTTTTTGCCTCAAATTGAAATTTTTTTTTCTAATTGAAAGCATAAATGAAAAAAGTGAGACAGTTTCAGGGGTTCTGTGAAATGAAAGGTAAGTGGGCTATTTAACTCATAATTAAGTTCAGTTCTTGGAAAAATAGAACTGAATGCACTTGCCAGTGGAATGAACTGTCTTGCACTCATGTTATTTCAAAATCAATTCTGAAGCTTTTTTCTTTTGTCTGAACGTTTTAAGTCCGTATAAGTAGGTGAAGAGTCTTATCTTTTTTTACTATGTATTGTCCATTAATGTGCCTTTATGTATTACATAAGAAATAACTATTAATTATAAAAAACAAATTTTACCCAGTACACAAAATACAGTACTTAAGATCATTCTAACACAGAACATATAATAACGGGTTTTTCAAAAGTCTTTCTGAAATTTCTGTGAACTTTATAGCAGTCAGTAGTATAATTGTACCAGATGATGACTCCTATATATAGGATAGCTAGTTACAGATGCACAAGAGACAAGCAACTATTATTAGGTGTTCCAACATATGATTCAGAGAATGGGCTTAGATAAACATGAAAGAGAAACTCTTTCATAACATTGAATGATATAAAATAAAGTTTGAAGCTTCTTGTTCAACCGTCTCTAACAACTGTTAGAAGTTAACTCTAATTTGTGCTGTTCCTGATTATTATTTCTACTGTTAACTGTTAGCTCTGGTAGCTGTCATCTAGAGCTTAGTGAAATGATAAAATTGCTTACTGAATGCAAACACTCATTGAGTATAACAACCCTAACTGGAAATATGAAGAATGAGTTCTCTGCAGCTGTGAAAACTATGTGGCATAACCTAAGAGGTGAGTAAAAGTATTAGACTTCCTAGAAGACAAATATCAAGTTGTGTCCATATTGAATCTCGGACACCATGATGAGTACTTGGAACTCAGTGGTTGTATGTAAATTTAGTTTTACTGAAAGAAGAAAGTATAAACAACATTTATTACCTATTTTGTAATAAGAATGATGGAAATATTTTATGTTCTTAAAATATATAATTGTGGACTTCTAGTTTCAGCTCTGATATTCAAAGACCTCAGACATCATTACTCCTATCTTTAAAACAAGACAAAGATGGAAAAACTTAACATTGATTAATTTTCTTTGACCCAACAGAGAACTGAATTTTTAGGGAAAACTGCCAATCCAATATCTTGAATTCAGAGAATCACAGTTAACATCTGCTTACCTGGAACAGAAGCCACTGCAACCGTAAACTGGAGGGAAAATAAAAATAAAATTTGTCAAAATTTGTGTGATGAAACAAAAACACTGCTTAGGAGAAATTCATTGAACTAAATATATACAAGAGAAAAGATTAAGGATCTACAATCTTTAAAAAACTTGAACTCCTACCATATGAAACTAGAGAATGAAGACTAAATTAAGCTGGCAGCAAACAGAAGAAAATTAAAATGAAAATTAGAGAAAATATTAACAAAATTGAAAACAGGAAAATAAATGAAACCAAAAGCTTGTTCTTGAAAGATTAATAAAATTTTAAAAACATCTAGCCAGACTAATCAAGAATAAAAGAGAAATGACAAAAATTAGCAATATCAGAAGTAGAAGACTACCAACTGATGGACATTAAAATTATGATAAAACATACAATGAACAACTCAAAGCCACATTTTTTTCTCTATGTATAGTTCAAAAATTTCTTAAAAGATATAAGTTGCCCAAACTGACAAATGGTAAAATAATACCCTGAATAGTCCAATATATATTAAGAAAATTGAATAAATAATTACACTTTTTTTTCCAAAGAAAAAGAGCACCAGAGACCTGTGGTTTTATTGGAGAATTCTAACATTTCAGGAAGAAATTATACCAATTTTTAAAAACTTTTCCAGAAAACAGAAGCAGAGGGAAGTTCTAATTTAGTACATACATCTAACAGAATGTGCCCAGAATCTGTATGCAGCAAACAACAAAATATAGTGAAACAATTAAAGAATATCTAAACCAATGGAAAAATATTCCATATTCACGAATTGAAATATTCAACATTGGTAAGATGTCAATTTCTTTCCAATTTAATCTATGCATTCAATTCAATCCCAATCAAAATCCAAGCAAACTATTAGGATTATGTCAATAAGCTGATTTTAAAATTTATGTGGAAAGACAACAGTCCTAGAATAGCTAACACTATACTGCTGAAAAAGATAAAAGTATTCACACTACGAAATTTCAACGTTTATTACATAGTTACAATAATGAAGAGAGAATATTGTTGACAGAAGAATAGGCACAGAGATAAATAGAAAAAATAGATTTCCAGCAATAGACCAATGCAAATAGAATCAGTGAATTTTTTACAAAAATTCAATTCAATAAAGAAAGAATAGTCTGTATAACAAATTTTGTTGGAACAATGGGATGTTCATAAGAAAAACAAAAATGGGCCAGGCCCAGTGGCTCACACTGTAATTCTAGCACTCTAGGAGGCTGAGGTGGGAGGATTGCTTGAGCTCAGGAGTTTGAGACCAGCCTGAGCAAGAGACCTCGTCTCTACTAAAAATAGAAAAATTAGCCGAGTGTGGTGGTGCACGCCTGTAGTTCCAGCTACTTGGGAGGCTGAGGTGGGAGGATGCTTGAGCCCAGGAGTTTGAGGTTGTAGTGAGCTATGATGACGCCACTGCACTCTACACAGGATAACAGAACGAGACTCTGTCTCAAAAAAAAAAGAAAAGAAAAACTTAGACAAAGACTGAACTCATTATGTAATAATTGTCTCAAAATGGATCATGGACATAAATGGCAAATTCAAAACTATAAAACTTACAATATAAAACATAGGAGAAAATTTATATGATCTTTGTTTTGGTGATGAGTTTTTAGAAATAACACTAAAAATAGCACAATCCTGAGAGGAAAAAATTGATAAGTTGGTCTTTGTTAACATTAATAAGTACTTCTCCCTGAAATACATTTTAAAGAAAAGGAACAACTGTCAGGAGCTCAGCTGAGCTGGCAGTGATTGCTGAGCTGCCAAGTGTTGGAGTAGCCAATTAAAGTAACAAGTTAAAAATGAAACCTTTTATTCACTTACTGAGATGGTATAAGCAAAAATCTAAAACCAGAGAAAGCCCCAACTCTTCCTGTTCCAACTTTTCCAAAGGAAAGGCACATTGGTGAAGGGTCCTGGGTCAGCACAGATGTGGTGATCATCCCCCTGTTGAGAGAGACCCAAACCAAAGGCTCAGGCAATTTTGTAGACCCTGAGGTCAGGCAGCGGATGAGCAGAAAGTGCTGGGAGTGGAAAAGTATTGTGCACTGAGTCAGAGTGGGGAAAAGTGTGTCTTTGAGATTTCCCCCTCTTTCATAAGGAGGTCTCAGGAGAGGTCCCTGAAGAAGACCTGTCTGCCCAAGATCTCAGATAAAGTGATTTAGGAATGAAGGACTAGGAATACGAATATGGTAAGAGCATGACCAGTCAGTGAGCCCTGAGTTCTTAGCTACAACTCTCTTTGGAGACTGCAATGCATTGACTGTGTACCAGAGGGCAGCTTACTCCCATGAGGCCTGTCAGGTAAAGCCTTTGTAATTGCCTATGGTCAGGTCTGAAAAATCATACACAAGCTTTGAACCAGGAGCCATGCTCCTCAGCTAGACACAATCAGGAAAATTATTTGGAAACAACAACAACAACAACAACAAAACCTTTGTATTCAAATTATGCAAAGAACACACAAAACTTAACAATAAGGGGGAAAAAAGACCCTATTAAAATGTAGGCAAAAGATCTGGACAGATATCTCACCTAAGAAGATACACAAATGAAAAGATGGCCAACATTTTTTGTTACTTGAAAATGTAAACTAAAGCAATGAAATATAACTACACACCTATTAGAATGGCTAAAATAAATAAATAAATAAAATAGACAATATCAATTGTTGCAATGATGTAGAATAACTCAAACTCTCATTCATTGCTGGCAGGAATGTAAACTGGGTACATCCACTTTGGGAAATGGTTTGACAGTTTTCTTTCAAAACTGATTATAGACTTACTATGAATCCAGCCATTATGATCCTAGTTATTTAATCAGTGACTTAAAAAATTATCTCCACACACAAATCTTTGTGTGGATATTTATAGCAACTTTATTCATCATCACAATAAACTGAAAACAAACAAGATGTCCTTCAATATGGAATGGAATAGTATATAGTGGTATATACACATAATGAAATATTCGGTAACAAAAATGAACAATCTATCAAACCATTCATACATGATTAATCGTAAATGCATATTTCTAAGTGAAAAAAGTATGCTATAAAGACTACTGCATGATTCCACTGCATTGGAAAAACTATAGAAATTACAAATAAAACAGTGGTTGTCAGGAATTTGGGCAGGGGTTGAATCCATGAAGCTCAGACTTCAGGACATTGAAATTATTCTGTATGACGCAGTAATGATAGATTCATAGCACTTTGCTCTTGTCAAAATCGATAGCATTTTAATAGCATAGAGTGTGAAGGTTGATATATGAAAATTATTAAAAAATAATAAGTCAAGGGATTCTATTATGGGATTCACAATGTGGCAGAAGAATCTAACTGTATTTACCAATGTATGAGCAAACTACCTGATGACAATCCAAAAAAAAGTGGTGCGGACACAATTGACTTTAGAGATGAGTAGAGTCTGTAAGACTGGAGGCAAAATAAGCTGTATGTAAACACTGCACTCTACAAGGACATATCTTGTCTCCACAGGGTATATGTTAACAATTCTGTAACTACTACACATGTACACTTGCACTGAATAATTTAGTAATTTGTGTACTTGGTAGGTCCACTTTGGAAAATGGTTTAGCAGTTTCTTTCAAAACTAAACATGATCTTACTATACAATCCAACTTTATCACTGTTACAGTGGGACATTACAAACCAGCCAGATGAGACTATTAGATTACAGTTGGAGACATTAGTATCAACTCATGTTTAGCTTTATGTAAATTTAGATAAATGGTAGATCATGTGTATATACATGTATTTGTATTCACACCTGTATTTCCTTATTTTGTCAGTTGCTAAGGCCCAGAAACATTGATGCCCCTGTCTCAATGAGAACACCTAGCATCGAGATCTTGATTTCTAATGTTATTCTCCAATACAAGGTGTAAGGGATCCATGCAAAAACTGGTCATTCAAGGACTGGGTCATTAAATGTACGGGATGAACCTGGAGATTCTTGCAGTTCCAAAAAGTAAGAAAGTGTTAAAAAAAAAAAATACCCCAAACCAACCAAAAAACAAACCTCCATACAATGATGAAGGTATGTCAAAAGTACATAGAAGGAAACTGAAAGAGTACCCCATAATCAAAACTATATCAATTTAAGTGGGAAAATAAATAATTTCATAATGGATTATACAGCCCAAAGTGTAAAATAAATATCCATGAGTCCATAGCGATATAAATAAATATAAATAAATAATAGAATAAATAAAAATATGTAAAGAAGAGAAATTTCTCATGAAGAAGAATACCAAACAAATAATTTATGTAGACACTCTCATTCAAGGTGGTTTATAACCCCCAATTCTTAAGTGTAGGCTGCACATAGTAACTTTCTTCCAAAAAGTACTGTGTGAAAAGATGAGGAAATAATAACTTTCCAGTGAAGAATTCTAAGAAACACTATCTCAACCAGCTTGTCAACATCAACATCAGCAGTGATAAGTCATGTCGATAATATATATCTAATAGAATGGAATGAAAATGTCTCTGATATTCCCTCAAAAAACCACACAAAATTAGTTTAAACGTAAGAAAGTATACAAAAACAGGTTCTCTACAATTATATGACTAGTCCTCCTCAACAATATCAAGATTATCAAAAAACCCCAAATGTCTGAAAAAGTATCACAGCCAAATCTAAAGAAATATAACAACTAAATATAATGTGATAGGCTAGATGAGATCCCCTAACATAAAAATGACATTAGGTAGAAACCAAGGAAATATGAATATAGTATGGATTTTAATTCATCATAGTGTGTCAATATTGGTTTATTGATTGTAACTAACCATACTAATTTAGAATGCTAATAATAGGGAAACGGGTTAGTTTGTATATATGACCTCTCTATAGTAGCTCTGAAACCTTTCTGTAAATCAAAAACCATTCTAAAATTTTTGAAAAATAGTAAATGTTTAAGAAATTGTCAGAGAAACCCAGTATGGTAGGTACACACTTATTTTAAATGAAAAATATAAATCCCAGAGATGTTAACTAACTCTATTTATCCAAGAGCAAATCATAACATTGTAAGTTTTATTTAATTTTTCTGATTCTACATAATTTATTTGTGATTTAAAAAATAAGATATACAGCTCTGAAATATTATCTAATCTAAAGCCTACTCCACCTTTCCTCCAAAAGATAACATGCAAATAATAACTGACATTTTCTTGGTTGGTTCTTAGGTTACTTTCCTCAAAAAAGAAACATAAAGATATATCTTGTATATTTTTCTAGGGTGCACCTGGGTATCCTGGAAAAGGATGTCCTTGAAGAAAGATGCTAAAACATTAAATGATTTTTTTCAAAGCAGGAATTTTTGAAGTAGCTTCTGTGAGTGACAGCTGAACACAAATTTTTGACTACTAGAAGAGGAGTCATGTTCACAGTACATAAATATTCACAGAGATGGTGTCTTTAAATATAACTTGCAAATAATCTGACAGTAAAAATGTATTTTTATGTTACCCAGAGGAATTAAAGTGAACTCTTCTTCTTTCCATTTTCTTTGATAAATTTTAACAAAGTTGCTTCCAATTTTAGCATCTGCTACACTGGTTTATATAGTCAAAGAAATCTGTCGGTAGTTTCGATTAATTTTATATTGACCTTTACCAGGTGATTAAGTTTCTGATATATTTTTAAATCATAAAATATTTTTATTTGCCCTTTACATCTTACATACATACATCTGTTTTTAATCCAGTGACATTGGTGAAATAATAATATATAAAAACATCCACTAATTACAACACCGTATATGGAATATTAGTACATCCTCGATAAGGTAAGCATTGGACATTACCGATATTTACTCTATTACTTTCCTTATGAATGCAAAGATTCTAAAATAGCTGATGCTTTTAAATTTTGTTCTTAAAATTATAAACAAAAAGACGATTTCTACTTCAAGGGAAGATGGAATAATAGGGATTGAATTTGCTCTCCTGCTTTAGGAAGTTAAATATATAGGTAAAATATTAAAATAGAAACTAGAAATTTCGGAAGAATTTTCCTGGGAAACAGTAAACATGGGATTTGTCTTATGATCCCCCAGCATACCACCTGGCCATTGATTAGGCTGCAGTTCAGGAAGATAAAATCAAGGTGGAGCCCAGAAATCTTCCTAGTTCAGGAAACAAAGCTTAGTCTGATAAGGCATATAGAATTTTCAGGAAAATATACTAGAAAAAAGAGAGAGAGAAAGAATTAGAGAGGGAGAGAGACTCTGTCAATATTTTTGCTGAGGACTGATCAGCATCTGAGTGTAAAAAAAAATAAAAATAAAAAATGCAAGGCCAGGGCAAGCATGACCCCGAAAAGGCAGAAGAAATAATACCTGGTGCTCCAGAAAAGAAGGCAATATTTTGTCTTCTTATCATTTGGAAGGGTATTAACTTAGTAGTGGCAAAAATTAATAACAAAATGATAGGTTCTTAGGTTTTGTATACAAAGCTTAAAAATAAGCTTTGGAAGAAACAAACCATTATCAAGAAATTTATCTGTGTCTCAGAACAAAGTTGAATTAAACTTTTGTGAATACATAAATATCTAGCAGCTGGAAGGGTAAAATTCAAAAATTCACAATAAATGACCTCTAACCAAAATTAACCAGGCACTCGAAAAGCATAGAATCATGACCACTAATTAGGAGAATAATCAACAGAATCATATCTCAAATAATATTATAGACTCAGTATATAAAGACATTGAAAGATTTATTATAATTAAAATCCATATGTTCAGCAAAGGTGGATGAAAGATTGAACATATTAATAGATATGGAAAATGTGAAAAAGGTCAAATTAAATTTCTAGACATGCAAAATGCAAGATCTGAAAAATATACAAGCTATTAAATACACAGAAAATTCAAAACTGCAGGAAAAAAAGCAAAAAGTAAAATCACATTAGTCAACTTGAAGTCAATGGTATAGAAAATATCTAAAATGAAATATAGAGAAAAACAAGAGTCTGAAAATCAGTAAGTAGATTATAAGAGAGTTGTAGGACATCTTTAAATGATCAAATATATGTATAATTTGGGTCTACAAGGGAGAATAGAAAGGAAAGACAGAAAACTATTTGAGAAATATGGTGGGAATGTTTCTATGTTTTATTAAAAACCATTAACTAGCAGAACCAAGAAATTCAAGAAAGCCTAAGTACAAGAAACATGAAGAAAATGATAGCAAGTCATATAAAGTTAAATTACTTAAAGCCAGTGATAAGTAGGGCATGTTAATAAAGACAAAAAGAAACTATAAAATAAAAAAACCCAGAAATACAAGAGATGAAATCAATGAAATCAAAAGTTTGTTCTTTGAGAAAATCAACTTTTAATACATTGTGACAAAGTGGGCCAAAAAAGCAATGCTATGTTAAACACCGAAAATTAATATGTCATTGTATTTAACAAACTTATAGGGAAAAATACAATAACGGTTTTAATAGCTATAGAAAAAAATAGTTGAGAAATCCAAAATCATCCTTAATGAATATTCTCAGTAAGCCAGGGATAGTTAGGAATTTCCTCAATTTGAGAAAGGGCATTTTAGAGAAATCTCTGGCTAACATCAAAGTTAATCATAAACTAAATGTTTTCCCTTTAACAGCAGCAGAAAGTCAAAAATGTCTGTTCTTACCACTTCCATTCATCATTATAATGAGGTTCTAATCTATGTAATAAAGCAAGAAAAAACATAAAGGCATCCAGATTAGAGGAAGAAATGATATTTTATCACCAATGACATTGTCATTTATATAGAAAATCTTATGATTCTACACAAAAAAATATTTTAGAGCTAATTATTTAATTTGGTCACAAGATACAAAATCAATAAACAAAATTCAATTTTACTTCTACATTCAAAATGAATAATCAGAATTAAAATAAAAATATCATTTACTACAACAGAAGTATAATTTTCTTAGGGAGAAAACTTTAAAATGTGATAGAAATATATTGAAAACTACAAAAACATAGCTGACACAAATTAAAGAGACAAAAATAAAGAGATTAACTATATTTACAAATCCAAGGATTAAATATTAAGAAGACTATAATACTCCTGAAATTAATCTAAAATCCCACCTGAATTGTAATTATAGCAGCCTTGTTGGAAGACATTGATAAGTTGATCTGAATGAAAATGTAAAGTACTTAGAATAGCCAAAACAGCTTTAAAAAGAAAAATAAGACCAGGCACAGTGGCTCATGTCTATAAACCCAGTGTTTTGAGAGGCCAAGGTGGGAGGATTGCTTGAGCCCAGGAGTTTGAGGTTACAGTGAGCTATGATCATGCACCCGCATTCCAGTTTGGGTAATGCAGCAAGACCCTGTGTCATAAAGAAAAGAAACAAAGAAAAAAGAAAAAGGAAAAGAAATTTAGAGGTTTATCCTATCTGACTTCTAGACATCATGAAGCTACAATAGTCAAGAAAATATGGCATTGGTTAAAGACAGAAGAATAGATCAATGGACCAGAATTGACTATACATAAATAGACTCACTCACATATATATATATATATATATAATTGATTTTGAACAAAGATGCAAAGTAATTCAATGGAGATAGGATAGTACTACTATGCTGGAACAGTTGGATATCCATATGCCAATAAAAATAAACTAAAATCCATACCTCACATTATATGTAAAATTAACTCAAAATGAGCATAGAACTAAAATATAACTAAAATTACTATAAGAAAACAGAGGAGGAAATCAAATCATTATGAATGTAGCCTAGGCAAATATTTCTTATAGATGACATCAAAAGTATGACCCATAAAAAAGTTAATAATAACCCTATTATAAGTAACACACATATTTTTAAGAAACGGTCACAATTTTTAAAGTCACTTTACACACTAAAATGCACACATGATAAATTAGCACATTTTAACATGCTCAACATCATTAGTAAATAATAAATTGGAATGAAGCCACTACACAGCCAGTAGAATATCTAAAATTAACAAGACCAATTAGACCATGTGCTGGTGAAGATGTAGAGAAACTGGAACTCTTACACACTGATGCTGGAAATGTAACATAACACAAATACTTTGGAAAATAGTATGGCAGTTTCTTAAAAAGTTAAACACACTTACTATATGACCCAGCCATTCATCTTCTAGGTAATTATGCAAGAGAAGCGATAGGGAAATAGACATGGAAAGTACATGAAGGATTTGACATAATGTAGATATTTATAACATAATTAGGATATTCATCAATGCTGGTAGGCATTGAAATTGTATGGAGTGACTAGAGAATAAGGAACATAATATTGTTTTACTATATGAGCCAAAACTTAGTTTCTTTTTATCTATGCTAAAGAAATAATTAAAAATAACCAGTGTGTGTGTGTGTGTGTGCCCGTGTATATGTGTGTATATACATAGATGAGCTTGTGCCTATATTTACATTATTTAGTACAATAAATAGTCTCAACTATCTTAAATGCAAATCATAAAGGGTTGTTAATACCATGGAGCATTCAAATACATGTTGTCAAAATTAATTGACTGTAATAGGAAATTTACTAGATTGACTTATAGTGTTAAAGAAAATGAATGCATTGTAATCAGAGAGCTAAAAATAGAAATACCATTCGATCCAGCAATAGCACTATTAGGCATCTACCCAAAAGAGCACAAAACATTCTACGATAAGGACATCTGC
>NW_012148508.1:3093687-3094206 GCF_000956105.1 Propithecus coquereli
AAAGTCACTTCCTTTTTCCTTCAGAACCCTCACATAAAACCTTATTGAGCATGAGAAATTTCAGTCACATGAGCTCACTTGATCAGAAATTCTATCTGCTTTTTAGGTGGCACTTGCATTCTTTTCTCCATTGTCATTTTTCACACATTCAGTTTATAAACACTCCTGTGATTATATTAAGTAGGAAAACAGATATTGAGAATGTAATTTAGATCACTAACAAGTTGACTGGGAGTTAACCAAAGAAAGTCTATCCAGGTGCACCTGATATAATCACATCAGCCTTCAGTTCTGGTGATGGAGGTCAGACACAGAGGAAGAAAAGGTGATTCAAAATACAGGAAGGGGATCTAGTTTCATTCTTCTGCATGTAGCTATCCAGTTTTCCCACCACCATTTATTGAAAAGAGATTCTTTTCCCCAGCGTATATTTTTGTCAGCTTTGTCAAAGATTAGATTACCATATGCGGATGGTTTCATCTCTGGATTCTCAGTCCTGTTCCAGAGGTCAATGTCTCT
>NW_012148508.1:3094505-3107808 GCF_000956105.1 Propithecus coquereli
AAAAAAAAAAAGAAAAAAAAAATAAAATGAATGCAAATTATAGAGGGAATACACTCTGTACTCTTTAGGTGTTTTACACACTAACCCATAGATTCATAAGGATCACATCCATAAAGATACAAATTACAACAAGGAAATACACGACATGTGTATAGTATTTATCACTGGGTTTATAGGTCAGTATTTTTTACAGATCATTATTTCTTGTATTTCAACATTTCCAAATATTCTATTTTTTTCTATTTCCATAATAAATACGTAAATACTACCTTGGAATAAAATAATGAGTAAAATTTAAGCTACCCGGTGCTTATGACAAATATCTCAGGTCACTTCTCTAATGACGTTGCCTTATAGCTGTAGTCCTAACTCTAAATTCATCTTCTACTACAAAGAATGCTCATTTATTTCCAGGCGTTATTGGCTCCTTGCTGTTTGTTCAAAATCTAGATAATGCACAAAACTTCCTCTTGGCCTTTGCCCCTTTTCTACCTTTGCTTATTATATTTTTTCTCCACGTACCAACATGGATCATGTTTTCTCACTCTCTTTGGATCTCTTCTCAATGTCACCTTATTGAGGGAATTCTCATGGGCCTCATTAAAATTGCAGTTCCCTTCCTGAGCATTGCCTATTCAATTTACCGCCTTTGTCTTTTTCCCCGTACCATTTATTATTACCTTTCTAAAATTATATGTTTACTTGTTTAGTTAGAATGGAAGTTCATGAAGGCAATGAATTTATCTGTTTTAATTTATACAATATTTCCAACACCTATGCAGGGCTAGGCATATCCTCTTTCCTTGAAAAATATTTGTTAAAACTGTATAGAAAAGGAGAAATAATGAAGATCATATATTCATATATATCTCTTCCTAAAACTAAATAGTTTAATAATAAATATTCATTTTCATATCCCTTTAAAATATTTTCATGATAAATAATTTTCACATGAAAAATTAAGTAATATCTACTCAAGTATATGGTAAACAAAAAGAATTTTGATTCTGGAACACTCTCTTTGAGCTTATTTAAGTACAACATTTGTACAGAAGGAAGAACAAGCTGCTTTGATCTGCTAACCCATGGGCAAGAGTGAGTCTTCAATTTGCGGGCTATTCAAAGTTGTTAGGTTCAACTGCCAGGTGTGAAGAAGAAAAAGTACAGCCTATGAGTTTCTCTTAGAGATGCAGATAGTACCCTCAGTTTATATGTCCTCTGGAGGAGAAAATTTGATATTTAAGATGTAAAGTCTGAAAAAACAAATAACTTCCCAATAGAATAGAGCCTGGCTGTTTCCCGTAAAAAAAAAATATATATATTTGCATCCCTATTTTGTTTTTTCTCTTCTCTAAACTAAGAGTTTCATGAGGACAGAAATGTTGCCTTAGTAATTCTGCCAAAATTGTAGCAATTACTTCAAAAGACTTGGCAAAACTTAATGGACAAGATCTGGAAAGGTAGTTAAAAAGGTACATTCAAAATGATAGTACCACATTTCTATAAGTACTTCACAATTTGTAGAATTTTGTTTACATACATATACACACATAAACTTTTATAAATGATATATACACATATATACTTTTATAAACATGCGTGTCTATGTGTATATATATTTCTATCCTTGTAAAAATCCCCTGATACAGAAAAGCAATGTGTTACTACACTCATTTCCCATCTGAGAGAAAACTGTCTCAATGAGATTAAGCAATTTACCATAGGACAAATTTGGAAAGAGGCAAAGCAGAAGGAGTTAATTAGACTCTTGGTAAATATCACTTTTCCTTATACCCACAGGTCTATTTAACATCCATTTCTAATTTTGAGTGGATTTCTCATTTCTTATTCTTCTATCGTGATTATTCTTAATACACTTTCTTCCATATAATATACAAATCATTATTTGTGTAATACACAAATATTTTTCTTCAACACTAGAACCTTTATTTGGGGGACATAGTAACATTTGCATCCAAATGTGTCAGGATAGGTTATCTTTTGCTGTGGTAGCGAAACCTCCCACAAGTTCAGCAGCTGTTTCCTATGCTCCGTGCCCATGGTGGGTCTGCTCATCCTGTCCCTCAGGTACAGGCAACTACAGACTTCTTTTCAACATGTGCTTCCACAATCACTGTGGTAGGAAGAGGGGGCCATAGTGAAATCGCTGGTTCTTATGGCTTCTACTGGGATTGAAAAATGTATTTATGGGAAAAAAGATTTTTCGGCTTATTTATTTATCTATGTATTTTCCAAAGCAATAGCATACGGGTCAGAAGAGTTCAACTCTACCATGCGCTTAAACAAATATATTTGTTAAAAAGCTCTTAAGATTACTCTACGTATGATATAGCACGAAAAAAATTTCAAAATTAGGTGAATATAATTAATTCACAGTATAAAATGACTTAAAATATGACATAACAGGCTCATTATACTTTCATTAGTAACAATATGTTAATAACAGACCAGGAAGTTCATAATCGGTAATAGAGGAACAATAAAAATAGTCCCTAAGATTAGACCGGTAAACTCAAACTAATTCCCATTGTGTAATATGAGTCTGTCATCGGAATAACATGTATATTGAGAATGCAATTTGAAAATTTTACCTGCTTTTGAAATTTACATTTTTGGGAAACTTCATTCCCCGATATTTTAGTGGTTTTCAACATTGTATGAAATTCTTCAATATCCTAAGAGAGATACCAGAAAAAAATTAGTGCTTTAAACCCAAAAGATATTATTTAGATCTTCAAATCACATGCTATATTAAATATCAATAGATATGAAATTAAAAATAGATAATTTCTATTCATTCAATCTATACATATTTGCTGAGTACCTAATTGATAATAAACTCTTTTTAAGGCCCTTAATTTTAGCAAGGAAAGAGAGATAATGGAATACATTTACCTAAATAAATTAATGTCATATAGTCTCTAATCATAACCTTGTTTCACTTTATTCAAATAAACTATCCAAAGTAGATAAATATATAGATTTTGCTGAAGGCTACTTCCTAAATTAGAGCAGCCATTATAAAAAATAGTATGGAAGGTTCTCAAAAAATCAAAAATTGAACTATCATATAATCTAGCAATCCCACTCTGGGTATATATCCAAAGGAAATGAAATCAGTATGTCTAAGAAATATCTGCATGCCCTTGCTTATTGAAGCATTATTCAAAATAACCAAGGGATAGAATAAACCTAAGTATTCATCAACAGATGAATGAATGAAGAAAAGTTGTACATATGCAGAAAGGAATACTATTCGGTCATAAAAAGAAGTCCTGTCATTTGTGAAAATATGGATAAAATTGGAGGACATTATGTTAAATGAATTAAACTTGGCACATAAAGATGACTACTGTACTCTCTTACTCATATGTGAAAGCTAAAATAGTTGATCTCATAGAAGAAGAGAGTTGAATGGTGGTTAGCGGTGGCTAGGGTGTTTTGAAGTGGTGAGTGGGCTTGGGGAAATGTTGGTCAAAAGGTACTAAACTTCAGCTGGATATGAGCAATAAGCTCAAGAGATCTGTTGTACAGCATGGGGATGTAGTTAACAATGTATCGTATTTTTGAAAAATGTTAAGAGAGTGGGTGTAAAGTCTTTTCATCAAAAAGTGATAACTATGTGAGATAATGCATATGATAATTAGCTAGATTTAGTCATTCCACAATATATACATACTTCAAATATCATGTACATGATAAATACATTAAATTTATCTATAAATTTAAAACATTAAAAATAAATATATTTAAACACTTAAAAAAAAGAAAGTCACTTCCTTTTTCCTTCAGAACCCTCACATAAAACCTTATTGAGCATGAGAAATTTCAGTCACATGAGCTCACTTGATCAGAAATTCTATCTGCTTTTTAGGTGGCACTTGCATTCTTTTCTCCATTGTCATTTTTCACACATTCAGTTTATAAACACTCCTGTGATTATATTAAGTAGGAAAACAGATATTGAGAATGTAATTTAGATCACTAACAAGTTGACTGGGAGTTAACCAAAGAAAGTCTATCCAGGTGCACCTGATATAATCACATCAGCCTTCAGTTCTGGTGATGGAGGTCAGACACAGAGGAAGAAAAGGTGATTCAAAATACAGGAAGGGGATCTAGTTTCATTCTTCTGCATGTAGCTATCCAGTTTTCCCACCACCATTTATTGAAAAGAGATTCTTTTCCCCAGCGTATATTTTTGTCAGCTTTGTCAAAGATTAGATTACCATATGCGGATGGTTTCATCTCTGGATTCTCAGTCCTGTTCCAGAGGTCAATGTCTCTGTTCTTGTGCCAGTACCATGCTGTTTAGTTATATAGCCTGGTAGTACAGGTTGAAGTCTGGTAGACTGATACCTCCCAGTTTTTTCTTTTTACTTAAGATTGTTTTGGCTATACGAGGTCTTTTCTGGTTCCATACAAAGCGTAGAATTATTTTTCCAGATCTGTAAAGAATGATAATGGGATTTTGATAGGGATTGCATTAATTCTGTAGGTCACTTTAGGTAGTATGGACATTTTAACGATATTGATTCTGCCAATCCATGAGCAAGGTAGGTTTTTCCATCTGTTTACATCTTCTACAATTTCTTTTTTTAGTGTTTCGTAGTTCTCCCTGTATAAGTCTCTTACATCTTTCGTTAAATATATTCCTAGGTATTTAATTTTCTTTGAGGCTATTGTAAAAGGAATTGGGTTTTTGATTTGATCTTTGACTTGACTGTTCTTGGCATATATGAATGCCACTGATTTGTGTGTATTGATTTTGTATCCTGAGACTTTGCAGAATTCATTTATCAGTTCTAGGAATCTCTTAGATGAATCCTTGGGGTTTTCTAGATATAATATCATATCATCGGCAAAAAGCGAGAGTTTGCTCTCATCTGTCCCCATTTGGACACCCTTAATACCCCTCTCTTGCCTAATTGCTGTGGTGAGGATTTCAAGCACTATGTTGAATAGAAGCGGAGATAGAGGGCAGCCTTGTCTAGTTCCGGTTCTAAGTGGGAATGATTTCAATTTTTCCCTATTTAATATGATATTGGCAGTGGGTTCTCACAAAAATCAATTCAAGATGAATAACAGACTTAAACCTAAGGCATGAAACCTTAAGAATTCAAAAAGAAGATGTTGGGAAGACCCTTTCAGGCATTGGCCTAGGCAAAGAATTCTTGAAGAAGAACCCCAAAGCAATCGCCCCAGCAACAAAAATAAATAAGTGGGATCTAATCAAATTAAAAAGCTTCTGTACTGCCAAGGAAACTATCATTAGAGTGAATAGACAGCCAACAGAACAGGAGAAAATATTTGCTTTCTACACATCTGATAAAGGACTGATAACCAGAATCTATCTAGAACTCAAAAACATCAACAAGAAAAAATCAAACAACCCCATCAACAAATGGGCAAGTGAAATGAAAATAAACTTTTCAAAAAAAGACAAAATAATGGCCAGCAAACATATAAAGAAATGCTCAATATCTCTAAACATTAGAGAAATGCAAATCAAAACCACAACGAGATATCACCTAATCCCGGTGAGATTAGCCTCTATCAAAAAATTCCAAAACAACAAATGCTGGTGAGAATGGGGAGAGATAGGGACACTCTTACACTGCTGGTGGGACTGCAAATTAGTGCAACCTCTGTGGAAAAGAATTTGGAGATACATCAGAGAGCTAAAAATAAAAATACCATTAGATCCAGCAATAGCACTATTAGGCATGTACCCAAAAGAGTACAAAACTTTCTATGATAAAGACATCTGGACCCGAATGTTTATGGCAGCACAATTCACTATTGCAAGGATGTGGAAACAACCCAAGTGCCCGTAGTTTCATGAGTGGATTATTAAAATTTGGTATATGTATACAATGGAATATTACTCAATCATAAGAAACGACAGTGATCTAGAACCTCCTATACTTTCTTGGATTAAACTTAAGCCCATTATCTAAAGTTAGGCACCACAAGATCGGAAGAATGGGCTCCACTTGTACTCGCCATCAAATTGGTATTAACTGATCAACACTAGGGTGATCACATGACGGTAATACTCTCCAGGGATTAGGGGGATGGGGGGCTAAACCCACAACTAAAGGACACAGGGAGCATTGTAGGGGGGAAGGGCATGCCTTTAACCCTTGCTAGGGTGAGGTAAAGACATAAAGTGTAACCATAATGTTTGTACCCTCATAATACCGTGAAATAAAAAAAAATTACAAGTTCATGTTCATATTTGTACCTATTGTGATAATGAAATAAATTATCCTATCAAAAGGAACCCCACTGCTCTGATTAGCATAAAAACATGCAGGAAGGATTCAACTTCTCTTTGCTGGCTTTAAAGATATGGAGGCCTGTATGGCAAGAAACGGCACTTGTCTTCTTGAAACTGAGATAGAACCCCAGCGGGATGGATTCTGCCATTAACCTGAATGAGTTTGAAGTGGATTCTTCTCCAGAGCCTCCGTATAAGTGATCCAGTCACTCAATACCTCGAGTGTGAGACCCTTAGCAGAGAATCCCGTCAGCCACATCTGGCATTGTGACATGTAGCCATGTAAGATCATAAATGGGTATTGGTTAAGTCACTAAGACTTTGGTATTTCATTATGTAGTAATATAAAATTAATATGAGAAGGATTTTAATTGCCAAATTCCCAAGGTCCATGAGACAGGTAGAAAGCATCAGGTTCCTCCATAACTCAAAATGCTGTTGTGAAGTATCTAGCACAGTGCTATTCAGTAGAAATGAAATATGAATCACAAGTTCAAGATATAAACGTAATTTTATTTAAAAAAAAAAGACTGAAAAGAAATAGGTATAATTAATCATAACCAGATATTTTATTTAACTTAATATATCTAAAACCTTGTCACCTCAACACTGTTTTGCTGGCAGACTACCTAGATCCACATCCTCTGTTGCTATTTTCTCAGTGACCATGAGCAAATTAATGAACTTTTTTGAGCCTTTGGAGTTTGTTCTGAGTATTTTAAACTACATACATGTAACATCTGTTTTATAGTACATGGTGAATAAACAAAACTGATGACTATGATAAATTTTATTAAACCTAAACAATATATTTACTCATTAGGTACTCATGGCAACAATATGAGATTAGTGTTTATATCCTTAATTCGCAGTTGAGGAAAATGAGCTTCAGAGTTATTAAATAACTTATCCCCACAGTCTCAAAGAGAGAGAGTTGCAGAACTGTTATTAAAACAGATTAACTTCTGATTCTAGTATTATTTACATTGTATGTGTCTATGAGAGAGAGAGAGAGATAAGTAGTAGAATAGAGTAGGAGAGATGAGACAAAGAAAATATAAATATAAATTATATTATAGTTGCTTTTTCTCCCTACCCTACCTTCCCTCCCATTAACATAATACATACTAGGAAGGACAGTCTTCCCTACGCCAAACTGTGTTTTGACTTTTATGAACATAAATGAAAATAATGAATGAGATTGTTACAATAAAGATTCATTTGGGGACTGTGTGAAAAGTTCAATTGTTCAGACAAGTTAGCAGTCAAAATAAGGAAGAAAGAAGAGTTTGTTTATTATTTTAATTATAATTTTTTAAAAAATAAGTAGGATATACGAAAAATGTTATGTGAATTCCTTATCTGTAATGATCAGATAGTTATTACTTAGTAGTATTCATGTACTCATCAGTTTATAGATGATTCACTTAGTAAGAAAATACTCATAAATCATAGAATGATAGAATGGAGACATTTGCATATTGCAACATTGATTTTCTTAGTGACTTTGGCAAATACTAAAAGAGCAGTTAAGGAAAAATACTACTACTAGTAATATATAATAATCATAGATAAGGAATTTTTGTTAGATAGATTGGTAGATAGATATAGACAGATTTACATAGATAGATATTACATCCTGTGTTAACACAAAAGGTTAGATTGTCTAGGTAGCTACATATATAGCAGATCTCTTCCTGTGTTAAACTTTTCTAAAACCAAAGAATATAGGGAAGCACAAGGCACAGAGGAGATATTATTTCCTAAAAGTTCTCAAATCTATCAAATGAAGCACCAGAATAACCTCCCTTTTTGTTCCCTGCATTTGGATACATTTTAGTTTAGGTTTAATAAAATTCATCATAGTAATCAGTTTTGTTTCTTGAGTATGTACTATAAAACAGATATTATATATATGTAGTTTGAAATATTCAGAACAAATTCCAAAGGCTCAAAAAAGTTCATTAATATGCTCACAGCCACTGAGAAAATAACAATAGAGGATGCGGATCTAGGTAATCTGTCAACAAAACAGTTTATTAAATGCTGCATTTTCAATTTGGGTACCTTCTATGTTACATACTTTTAATTACAGTATGGAGCATGTTTATATTTCCATTCTTCAACCAGGCATGCCTCTTAAATGAATAAATTCTAGCTCATTTACAGTAATAAATTTAATCTGAGAAGGAAGACACTTTTAACTTATTTTATAGATAGGAATCCCTTATAACATTAGTATATGCCATTAACATGCTTATGAAAAAAACTTGTTTTAAGACAGTGCATGGAGATTTGTTGAGAGTCATTCACTCAGCTAGTCATCCCCAAATAGATGTAGAGTGAGATATTTGTTAACCTTTCCCCTTTCTTAACTCTTCCTTTCACAGATTTTATAGTCCAATACTTTTTCAGTAGTTAATATATTTTGTGGAGAGTTAAATACATGTATATAAACTATAGACCCACTGAATATAAATATTCTCTACTATTAAAAGAAAGATTAATAATCTGGAAACTGTGACCATATATAATAGTCCATTTCTTATATAATATTTTCCAAGCCTTAATAGTGTACACTTACAGATATTTCCTTCTTATTTACTCACAGCATCAATATGAGATGAGTGCTTTAGCCATAATTCACAGATGAAGAAAATGAGCCTCAGTGTTATTAAATAACTTATGCACAGTCTTAAAGAGAGTGAGTGGCAGGACTATTATTTAAAATGACTTATGTCTGACTGTAGTATTATTTACATTGTATGTGTGTAAGAGAGAGATAGAGAGAGAGAGAGGGAGAGAAATAGTAGAATATAGTAACAGAGATGAGAGAAAGAAAATATAAATAATGAACAAAAATGAACGAGCCAGCTAGCTACAAATGTCTTGAAATATCAGCTGTATTATTTTATGATCAACTATTAGTTTCTGTAAAACATATGTTTTTTCACCTCAGAAGAAAAATGATGCCATCCATTCTCTTACTCAATTGATGTTGATATGTGAGTAATGACAGGATTGTATGAGAAGAGTTGAGGTTGCAGAAATGAGTAGAGGGCTTTAATGGTAAGAGAAAAAACATTCTGCATTGGGGCAATCTTTTGCTTTACTTATTTATATGATCAAAATAAGATTTTTTTAAAACAGGAAATATCCAGAGCCTATATCCTATTCCTCTGACATCTTAAGATGTAGGGAGTACAAATATTTGGCTCAAAATTACCTAGTTGATTAAATTTTGTAGCCTTGAAATAAAATTTTACAAGATTTTGCAGGATTGGATTCTGTAAAAAATGGGTCTACATGCTGAATAAGGTCTTATCCATTGGTTTATTTGACTGATTCTGTATAACTAAGTATCTGCTCTCTAGTTGTTCTCCCAAAGATCTCCTAAATCTGATCTATAAAAAGGGACAAGGAGGAAGGAATTTCAAATAATCTAGCCTTTTGACCATGAAAATAAGTAAAATATACATGTTATTGATTAAAAAATAATTATTACTTATACTCTGAAAATTGCTTGAGCATGTAACATTCATGTACTCATCTCATTCATTTTAAAGTACAGCAAACATGCAGATGTATTACCCATGCAGAGGTATTTACATCACACTAAAAAATAATTAACTGCTCACAATTTGTCAGAGCAGAGATCTACAAGAAGCATCTTCATAGGAACCAGTATCAGGTCAGGAAAAACTAAAATGTACTTAACAAATTACAGGAAGCTCATTGTGGAAGAGTCTGAGAGATTAAAAACCCACTCATAGGGACAATCCACATTTTTGAAAGTTTTATCTCTGTGAGCCCTACCGGGTTCTCACAGTGAATTTCAGAAAAAAATCCCCTCATGCTTCCAGCAGTAGGAAGGTAAAGGAACCATTTTGAAATTCTCCAGAACATCGTGTTCTTCTTTAAAAGGGCTGCCTGCAGGAGAAACTATTTAGAAGAGCCTAACCTTTTCAGATTTTGTCAGAGCCTACATGACCTTTGGGAAGGAAAATACAAAACTGCAGCCCCCTCCAGGCTTTATGTGGAAGAGGATACCTACCCAAAATGTTGATAGAAAGGTAAACTAGTACAACCTCTATGGAAAGTAGTATGGAGAGTCCTCAAAGAACTAAAAGTAGACCTTACCATTCTATCCAGCAATCTCACTTCTGGGTATCTACCCAAAGGAAAAGAAGTCATTTTTATCAAAAAGATACCTGTACCTGAATGTTTATCACAGCACATTTCACAATTGCAAAGATATGGAACCACCTAAGTGTCCACCAACTGATGAGTGGATAAAGAAAATGTGGTGCGTGCACACGCGTGCGTGTGTGTGTGGGGGGGGGTACACAAACATACTCCATGAAATATTACTCAGCCATAAAAAGGAATGAAATAATGTCTTTTTCAGCAATTTCGATAGAACTAGAGACCATTATCCTAAGTGAAGTATTTCAGGAATAATAGTAATAAAAAAGAAACCCACATGTTCTCACTTATAAGTGGGAGCTAAATCAGAGATACATATGGGCATAAAGTGGTGTAAATGCATATTGAAAACTAAAGAAGGGGATAGGGTGGGAGTGGAATGAGGGATAAAAGTCTGCCTATCAGGTGTAACATACACTATTCTGGTAACAGGTACACTGAAAGCCCTGTTAGGTTGGCTTAGGGTAGAAACCTGCAAAGTATGTATAGGATGCAATGCAGTTAATGGAAAACTTAGACAGTGATCATAAAGCCCATGAAGCAAAAGCTACAGGAGTCCAGAGAGTCCAGAAGTTGTAAATCTAACTTCAACCACAGACAGCTGCAGTGATGCTGGCATTCCTATCTCCCCCTCCTCCCACAAGGCTGAATCTACCCTCCTCTCCTATCTCTGCAGGTGTTGCTCAGTTCTCCCAGAAAAGCCCTCTATAAAACCCAAAGCTTTCCCCTCCCTTATGGTGGACGCTTTTTTTGGCCTCCACCCATCTGCACCCAGATGCTTATATAAACGGCATTTTGCCACACCTGAGGATTCATGTGTCTCCCTCTCGGCTCCGGATCTAACACCCCCTAAATTTTTTGAAAAAATAAAAAAATCCAACCCAAACTAGCCATTCTGTCCTTCCTCAATGTGTGGGGGAAAAGAGAAAATAAAAATGTGAGAAGCATATGTGAAGTTCACAATTTAGAGTCACGAAAAGAAAAAGACCTAATCATAGGGTTAAAGAACACTTTCCTTCCTTGTACCACACCTTGCCATTACATTACTAAAGGCCTGTTTACAGCAGTTCCTTTTACCCAGTACAGCATGTCCAACTAACAAGAAACAAATTACATTACATAGTAAGAGACAAAAAACGCAATTTTAAGAGACAGAGCAAACATGAGAACTAGATTTACATATGGCAGGGATGCTTGAATTAACAGAGAAGAAGAGAAAATAGAACCATATGGTATGCTCAGTAAAAAGCAAAAAGAAAAAAAGAGTAAAAGATAAACATAGGAACAAAGAATAAGGATAGTAAATAGAAAACAGCAACAAATATAGTAGCTGTTAATCCAGCTACATCAATAATCACTTTCAACGTCAATGATAAAAATGCACCAATAAAAAGACATTGATTGCTACAGTGAATCAAATAAAAATAAAAGCCCAGCTTTATGTTGTCTACAAAAATCCCACTTTATATTAAAGACACATATAGACTAAAAGTAAATGGATATAGAGAGATCCACCATGTTAACACTAATCAAAAGAAACCAGAAGTAGCTATATTAATTTCAGACACAGCACACTTCAAGGCAAGGAAAGTTATCAAGGATAAAGAGAGGCCTTGCATAACAATAAAGGAATCAATTCTCAAAGAAGGCATAACAATCTTTAATGTGTTTGTGCCTAACAACAAAGCATCAAAATACCTTAAGCAAAAACTCATAGAAATCCAAGGAGAAATATACCAATCCACTGTTATAGCTAAATACTTCAATGCTCTTATCAGAAATGGACAGGTCCAGCAGGCAGAAATCAGTAAATGCATTGTTGAACTTAACAACACCCTCCGTCAACCAGATATAATGGGCGTCTATTGACTACTCCATCCAACGCCAGCAGAATACACATTCTTCTTGGGCTCACATGAAACATTCAACAAGATAGATTACATTCTGGGCCATAAAAAACACCTTAACACATCTTAAAAATGGAAATTATATAACGTCTACTCTCACAGGAAATCAAATCAGAAATCAATAACAGAAAGATATCTGAGAAATCCCCCAGTATTTAAAGATTTAACAACATACCTCTAACATAGAGGTCAAAGAAAAAATCTTAAGAAATATTAAAAATATTTTGAGCTAAATAAAAATAAAGATACTACTTCTCAAAGTTTGTGAAACTCAGTGAAAACAGTGTGTAGAGCGAAGTTCATAGTATGGAATATTAGAAAATAAGAAAAATCTAAAATCAGTTATTTAAGCTTTTCTACCTTAGGAAAATAAAAAAAATAAAAGAAGAAGAAGGAGAGCAAGTTAAATTCTAAGTAAGAAGAAGAAAAGAAGCCAATCTGAAAAGGGTACATATTGTATAACTCCAACTGAATGACATTCCAGAAAAATCAGAATTATAGAGATAGTAAAAAGATTATGGTTTGCTAGGAGTTGAGGGAAGATAATGATGGATAGGCAGACAACAGAAAATTTGGGGGACTAAGAAACTACTCTGTATGATATTTTAATGATGGATCCATTTCATTACTAATTTGTGCAAACTCACAGAATGTATAACATCAAGAGTGAACCTTTACTATAGACTTTGGGTGATAATGATGTGTCAATACAGTTTCATCAATTGTAACAAATGTACCACTCTAGTGGGGGATGTCAATAATGAAGGAGGCTATACTTGTCGGGGGGGTAGAGGGTTTGTGTTATATCTCTGTACTTTCCTATGAATGTTGATGTGAACCTAAAACTGCCCTAAAAAATAAAATCTATTAAATAATTTTTAAATAT
>NW_012148508.1:3108318-3118195 GCF_000956105.1 Propithecus coquereli
AATATCTACTAAGAGTTTAAGAAAACAAATTTTAGATTTATATTTTAGTGTTCATTTGGCACATGGTAGTTAAAAATTCCTGATTAGACCATCTGAGATCAGAATTCATCTCTGATATTTATTAGCAGTGTAGCCATGGACACTTTATTTCAATGGGTATGTTGGTGTATGTCAATAGGTATGTTCTGAAGATTGAATTAGATAAAGTACTTATAATAGAAAACCACTTGGCAATCACCAGGATTTAAGACATATTTGTTGTTATTGCTTTTTACAGTCTTTTTACATAGTAGTACAATCTTTCTTAAAACTCACATCACTTCCAGAAAACATTTCAAAATTAAATTGGTCAAATTCAAATAAGAAGATAGAATAAAACTAATCGACAATAATGCCAGAAATTGTGATGGAAACTGTATATATACTGTATCCCATTTATTTTTCCAGATACTTCTGAAATGAGCTTTTCTTATTTTCTAATTTCAATAATATACTTAGGCTTACTATGTTTAAATAAATTAGACAAGGTCACATAGCTGGTGTATCTTGTTGATGAAATTTCAGATCCAGGGATGAGAGGAAGGAATGGCATGATGAAGAAAAAATGACAGATGGATGAATAGATAAGGATGAAAAATACAAAATAAAACCTTTTTCTCTAGCAACATATAGTATATACTCAGTACCCAGTAATTTTTGTTTGTTTTTCTTAACATTCTGATCGATCTTTTGCCAGTTTCCTTAACTATTTCTTCGCTTATTCAGCTACCATCCAATTTACTTCATTTTTTTCACTACCTGCAGAAAAATGCACATATTTGCTTAATGAGCTACCATGTAAGTTAATATAGACACTATAATGGAGTAATAAACATAATGAAATGATGTTACCTAGTGGCCCATAGTATCACATTGGTATTTTGGAGAATATCAGGTTGTGAATAAAAAGATGTCTCATTGTTATGTGGGTAACATTTAATGTGGTTGTAGATGATGATCATGATCATGATAAAACCTTCTGTCACTGGGGAGTGGTGGATGTGGAATTTATACGTATACGTTTCAGACATAACTCTGTATAGAGCTTGAAAAATTACCTAACTCAATTCTAATACCAGCATAATTTGAGACTGATTTAAGTACTTTGTCTTGAAGAAAAAATAAAATGTTCTTTTATAAAATGTTCTTTTATAAAACGGCTGTAAAGTAGAAAATCAATAATACTCCTGGGGCCAGGGAAATGTTTATTTTCCTTGCACAGTAAGTATAATGGAATTGAACAATAGAGGAATCTATTTGCCTACTAGTCTCTAATAATAACAATAATAATTTTAATAGCTAAATTTTATTGATTATTTCTCATGTTAGCTACTATAATTATTTTACATGTATTGTCTCACTAATACTTTTTCTATTTTACATATGAGTAAAATGAGACTTAGAAAAGTTAGCATTTGCATTATCTCAAATAGCTACTAAACGACTGAGTGGAATTAACCATGTCACAAGATTGCTTCCACCTGAGAAAGGCATTACAGTGATAAGGAAAGTAGTATGTACAGAGAACTGGATAAACTAGAATATACAGGTATGTAGAGAAAGAGATTCTTAAGAAATAGTGATCTAGATACTTTACTAACAAGACAAATTAGTAGTAGTCAGTAGTATTTCAAATTAAGTGAAAAACTAATATAACATGCATAATAGTGTCTCCCTGAAATGCCCACATTCTAATCCTCAATACATGTGAATACATTATTTGCATACCAAAGGAATTTTGTGAATGTGATTAAGTCAAAATTTTTGAGATGAGAAGATTATACTAGATTAGACAGGTGGGCACAATGTAATCATAAGGGCCCTTATACTGAAAGAGGGAGGAAGGAGTGTCAGAGTCAGAGGGAGGTTTGAAGAACTTGCACTACTAGCTTCAGGAAGGGGCCATGGGTTGGGTACTGGGGCCATTAATCAAGAAACACAGGTGGTCTCTAGACCACCTTTTGTATTTAATAGCATTTTAAAATTTATGTTGTCTTAGAACTAAAAAGTAAAAAAAAATTTTTACTTAGATTTCTCACATCACAGTAGAAATTTTTATATGTATTAGAATGAAACCAAGAAGTAGATATTAGGGAGATCTCAATTTTTTTAAGAGTGGGATAAAAATGGTTCCACAGCTTAGAGATCTGTTGTTGTATAGACTGATGACTTTCATATACTCATGAATTGAGTTATTCTCTAGCAAAATCCAAAGGGAAAACATTTTGAACCATAATCAATAAATTATTTTATTTGCATGTTTCTGAAGTTAAATAAGTTTAGAAATACGTCACAGAAGTTTTTTATTTTGTTTGTACAAATTTATAGGGTGCACATGCAACTTTGTTACACGTATCGCTTTCACAGTAGTCAAGTCAGGGGTTTTAGGGGATCCATCACCCGGATAACACACATTGTACCCATTAACTAATTTCTCATCATCCTCCCTCCTTGCACCACCTCACCATTCCTAGTTTCTGTTATCTATCATTCCACTCTCTCCATCCATGTAAACACATTTGTTAGCACCAATATGAGTAAGGACATGCGATGTCAGTCTTTCTGTACCTGGCTTGCTTCACTTAAAATAATGACCTCCAGTTCCATTCGTGTTATTACAGATGACATGATTTCAATCTTTTTATGGCTGAATAGTACCGTGTCATGTATATATGCCACATTTTCTTTACTCACTCATCCATTGGTGGGCACTTAGGTTGATTGCTTATCTTTGCTGTTGTGAATAGTGCTATAATAAACATATGAGTACTGGTGTCTTTTTGATATATCTCTTTATTTTCCTTTGGGTAGATACTCAGTAGTGGGATTACTGAATCAAACGGTAGTTCTATTTTCAGTTCTTTGAGAAATCTTCATATCATACTATTTTCCACAGAGGCCATACTAATTTATATTCCCATCAACAGTGTATAAGAGTTTCCTTTTCTCCTCATCCTCCCCAACTGTTAGATTTTTTGTTGATTTAGTAATACCCATCCTGACTGGGGTAAGACGATATCTCATTGTACTTTTGAAGATGATAATATGAATGGCAAAAATCTTTTTTTCTTAGCGGAATCAATAGCAAAAATAAGAAATACAGTGGTTTGAATTTCAGCAGTTAAATAACTAATGCTATTATGAGTAGATAAATTGCTACAGGGTGTACCAGAGGGGAACAAGGCTTTAGGAAAAAGATCAATTATAAGCTTTTAGGGAAATCACATGTAATCATAGTTTTTGCACTAAGATGGTGCATGAAAGAAAAGAACATTCTGAAATGTATGTGATATGGGAAAGAAGAGTTAGCCCCTTGAGGGAGGAAGAAATGAATGTGGGATTCGAGGAAGAATTGAAATTGAAGACTATGACAAAAATGTGTAATTATATGATTGAGAAGATTGTTGGTAACAATAATAATAATAGGGATGTCATTGAACATTTCAATATTGTCACATTGACTTAATTAAGCCTGATTTATTTTACTTGACCCTTGTACAGCCTTGCTTATTTTATTGAAGCCTTTGGTTTATATTGTGAGTAAGACTTTTATGTCTCTGAAAAACTTTTTCTTTGATGCTTACTTTACTGTTTTACTTTAAACATATTACATTAAATATGCATTACATAGATCTATTGTTATGTATGTATATGAAATATATAGTAGACAAATGTAAACATATACACAAATCAGCAATAGTATAATTAATTTCCATGTATCCAACATTTAGCTTCGACAGTCATCAACTCATAACCAATCTTATTTTGTTACACCCCCCATAGGCCTTGCAACTATTATTTTAAAGCAAGTCCCGTGGATCATGTATCACAGAACATTTCACCAGCATGCATCTCTAAATGATAAATGTTCTTTAAAAATAAAACACAATGGCAAAACCACTCAGAAATTTATAAATTAACAATGATTATTTAATATCAGCATCTTCGGTCAGTATTCAAATTTCTACTTGCCCCAAAAAAATTCATTTAGCAAATTACAAAATATTCACTTGAGGCTGGAGCCAAAAAGGTTTGTAATGTGTAATCAGTTACTGTCTTTAAGGTTCTTTCAACCTATGTGCTTTCTGCTCCAACTTTCTGTCTCTCTGTCTCACCATCCCAACTCTGGCAATTAATCTGGAGAAGTAACTGGAAAATTTGTCGTTAGCATTTCCCACAGGCTGAATTTTGCTGATAGCATTCTCTATCATCTGTATTTCCTATAAATGGGTGGTTGAATTTAGAGACATGACAAAACTCAGATTAGAAAAGACTACCTCAAATGTTGGGGACATTTTTTCTTGAACTCTCTACGAATGTCTTTTATAAGCTTCCATTTCTTTCCTAATGCTCATTAGTGCTATGTGAAGTTTCTGACCAATGTTGTCTAAAAAGTAGCTTTGATAACAATGCTAATTATATGCTGAAAAAAATCTTAATTTACATATTTTTATCCCAGATCATTGTCTCAAATAGCAGAACTGGATACCTACCTGTTTACTACTTTGTAGTCATAGAGGTATCTCATAATTATTGTGTCCAAAACTAAGTAATCTGTATTTCCTTGGATGTATACCTTTTATATTCCATATATATATGGAATATAACATATATACATGTGTACAGATTTCAGATACTAAGAATATGGACTTTGACATTAGGGGTATCCTTATCCATGCTCTTCTAGCTACTTTCTAAATAAATTTCATAAGTCAATTAATTAATTAATATGAGCAATTTGTAAAATGCAGATATCTGTAACAGTAAATATTTGAGTCCTTACTATGAGAGAAATGCTCTTCTAAGTGCTTTACATACATTTTTCTGAATTGAATGTTACATCAACCTTATGAAGTAGGTATATACTATTTTAGTTTTGAAGATGAAAAATTGAGACACAGAGAAGTTAAGTAACTTGTCCAGGTAGTCTGTTTTCAGAGTTCATATTATTAACATACACCACATAATATTTTTTGAAAAAAAAATATATAGCCTAGGTAAAAAAATTAAAGTGGTGTCTAACACAAATTAACTGATATTATATGTTGACTGATATTAACATTTTATTATTAAGTTTAAAGTTTCTTACTAGGGTATATAAGACTATTTACAAATTGGCCCTTTATTTCCAGCCAATTTATACCTGCATGAAGAATTGGTCCTGCTCTACTATCCTGTAATTTCTCACTGACGTCTTATGTTTTTCTCTTTTTGCTCTAGAATACACTCTTATCACCCTTGTCATCTTGAAAACGTAACATATCCTTTAAGACTCAACTCACATGCCCCTTATTGGGAAAGCCTTCTGAGATCTGAGGCTGAATTTGTTTTTGTTTATAATTGTATCAATGAAATCCTCATATCCAAGCTTCCAAAAGAATACATCTAGTCTCTGTTCCATACCCCCCATCCATTCACTTCACAGCTTGATAAATTCTGATGCCACACTTACCGATCTTTGCTTAGAAGGACTCCTCAAATTCACAAATAATGCCATACTTGCTAAAGCTAACAGATTAGGAACACTATTCTTGATTTATCTGACCATTACACATTATATTTATCAAAATATCATGATGTATTCACTCCATGAATATGTACAATTATTATTTGTAAATTAAAAATTAAATTGAAAATAAATTAAAAATATATAAGATGATAGAGATAGATAGATAGATAAACAGCATTTGAAACTGTTTGACAGCATTTGCTCTTTCCAGTGACCCTCTTCTCTCTTTCGTTCCATAACATGACTCTCCAGGTTTTTCATATTATTCTCTGTTATTTTTATTTTCCACTGTCCTTAAATGGAAATATTGATAACCCAAGAATTCTAGCTGCAGCCATTTTCTTTTTTTATTACATCACATTATGGGGGTACAAATGTTTAGGTTACGTATTTTGCCCTTGCCATTTTCTATTTAGAGTCTACATGTTCTGCCTGGGGTCTTTAATTCTTTACCATTTTATATTAATGCCATGGCATCTCATTGAGGTAGAAATGTCTATTGACAGTTTTGATACTAAGAATTAAAGTTTTAAAATGACATCAGAGATTTAGATTTTTAAAGATCATGTCTCAGAATTGGTAGCTGGAACAGTAGAAATGAATGAGAAGAAATTAAAGAGATTGGTTTTTTAGATAGGAGAGATAAGGAGACACAGACATATCTACATAATACCAAATTTCTCCAAAAGTCTCCCAATTCAGGAGATCAGAATAGAAGACAGGCCAGGGATAAATATATGGGAAAGGAAACAAAAACAAAAATAGAAAAATGGGACTATATTAAACTAAAAAGCATCTGCACAGCAAAGGAAACAATCAACAAAATGAAGAGACAATCTACTGAATGGAAAGAAATATTTGCAAACTATTCATACAACAAGGCACTGATATCTAGAATACAAAAGGTACTCAAACAATTCAGTAGTAAAAAAATATATATAATCCCATAAAAAAGTAGGCAAAGACATAAATAGACATTTGTCAAAAAAAGAACTACAAATGGCCAACAGATATTTGAAAGAATGTTCAACATCACTAATCATAAGAGAAATACAAATAAAACAATGAGATATCATCTCCCCCCAAAATGGCTATTGTCAAAAGATGAAAAATAAGGTATGCTGGCAAAGATGGAGAGAAAAGGGAACTCTTATTCGCTGTTAGTGAAATGTGAATTAGTATAGGCACTATGAAGAAAAGTGTGAATATTTCTCAAAAAACTAAAAGTAGAGCTACCGTGTGATTCAGCAAACCTACTACTGAGTATTTCTCCAAAGGAGAGAAATCAGTATATCAAAGGGATAACTGCATTCCTATGTTTATTGAAGAACTATTCACAATAGTAAAACCACGGAATCAACCTAAATGTCTATCAATGGAAAAATGTATAAAGTATGGAATATATATGAAATGGAATATCATTTGGCCATAAAAAAGAATGAAATCCTATCATTTTCAGAAACATGGATGGAACTGGAGGTCATTATGTTAAGTGAAATAAGCCAGACACAGAAATACAAATATCACATGTTCTTGCTCATGTGTGGGAACTAACAAAGTTGATCTCATAGATGTAGAGAGTAGAATGATAGATACCAGAGGCTGGGAAGCATGTTTGTGTGTGAGGGGTAGATGAAAAGGAGTTGGTTAATCGGTACCAACATACAGTTGAATAGAAGAAATAAGTTATAATGTTCAATAGCAGAGTAGGGTAACTTAGTTAACAGCAGTGTATTGTATATTTCAAAATAGCTATTAATAGAAAAGAGGACTTGAAACGTTCTGAACAAATAGAAATGATAAATACTCAAGGTGATAGATACCTCAAATACCCTGACTTGATCAATAGACATTCTATACATGTAACAAAATATCACATGTACCCTATAAATATGTACAAATATTATATACCAATAAAATAAAAGAAAATGAGAAAATAATTTTAAAAAGACATAGAAGAAATAGTTAAAGATGTGGAAGAAAACACTACTGGCAGGTCAGGCAGGGCAGAAAAGTTTCAGGAGAGAATATTCGCTAAAACGGAGTAGTGCAAATTTAACTTCTGTGACTCCATCTAATTCTAGAAGTTTTTAGAGTTATCTTTAAGACATATTGTTTTTCATAGCTCCCAAACAGTTTACTGAAGACCCTGGAGGAGGCAGCACAAAGAAATAATAGAAGGGGTCTTTATAACCCTAAGCATTGTCTATAGATTATGTAAATAATATATTTTATACATATACATTTTTCATATATATGTTTCTGTATTTAGACACATACACGTACATACAAATACATAAACACACATATAGGCTTTAGGGATTTAGAAATTATTGAATGTATAGCAGCTTCTTCAGCTTAGAATGCCCCTCTCTACACTCCAATAATCTCCTATCCCTTGACAGACAATCCCTATTCATATTTCAAATCTCAGTTTAAATGTGACTTCTTAAGAGGTCCAACTTCACCAACTTTACTCATTGCCCATATTCCTTCTTTGTAACGCTCAGTATTTTTGTAATAATTTAACAGGTACTTCCTTTGATAAATATTTATGTCTGTCCCCTGTATGTTGACATTGGCTTACAGTAGGGATAAAGTTGTGATTTAGCTAGATGATGACCCTTTCTTATGGAACTTAGTGTCTAGTGGGGAAACTGCCAATAAATGTTCTGTGAAAAGCGCTATCAAGAGATACAGAGTGTATGAAGGCTCACAATTTTGGAATTTTTTCTAGTCTGGAAAGTGGACAAAAAATAAATATTCTCAATATGAAATGATTTTAGGATATAAAATTTTTCCAATAATTCACATGCTTCTAAGAAAGAAGGTGAAGATATCTAGGGGCTTGGCATTTAGATGTAATAACTTAAAACTCAACATATGATGTTAATAGCAATTTTTAAGCTTTCCAAATTCCTTCATATGCCATAGCATCTTGTAAAAAATTTGCTTTTGTACAAAAGATGACCTAAGTGAATATGGGGAAATCTTATGAAGTTTGACTCCCTCAGTCTCACCCTTAATTTTATTTATAAATTTAGTTTTTATGTATTTACATTATGTTTCAATAACTTTGTAAGACAGCAAGCAATGGCCCTCAGATGAAATTATTTGGAGATAAAAAGAGAAAGACAACCAATACCATACACTCGTATTCAAATTAATGTGGTAGGTAATTTTGCATTAAAGTTTGCAGTGGGTTCAGGGATGCTTTAGGATGTTCAGATGCAGATGTCCTCAGCATGGTGTCTGGGCTTGCTATGACTTTCACCAAAAAGCAAATGACTTGAAAATATGGGAATAGTTATATTTTATAGAGATTCTGAGACCTTTGCCAGATGGGGAAGCAGAACCATTTAAAAATACCGTACCAGAAAGACTTTTAATAGAGCTGTCAGATTTTAACATTCTAGGATTACATAATTATTGTATGCTCTAATGTGTGCCAGAAAAGAAAGGTTTGGAGTTAATGAGTGAATCCAATTGCTTAGTTTCTGTGATTGTGAGCATCTCTGCCAAGTCTAGGCTATGCCCACCCTATTCATTCACCAGAAAAAATAAGACCCCTATACATATGTATTTTATCTATAATATTGTAAGTTGAATGTCTTCCCTTTGTGTTACAGTGTTGTAAACAGAAGTGCTTCTTCCAGTTAATCATTCAATGGTCTTAGTTTCATCCAAATTTGTGGAATCACTGTTTCCCAGGCATGCCACATGCACACCTGTTTGTTTTTTTTGTCGTGCTGTTTTAATCTTTAGATGTTTTTACACTTATCCTCTGATATTTTTTTCTCCACATTGGTACCCAGTTCCTACAGCCCAGCTCAAGCTCCTATACTAAGAACTTATCATTTATTCTTATCATTTTTCTTCAATCACTGTCATTGTTACTGGACAGTTGTACAACAAACATATACAGAGTATATAGAGTATTAAATTCATGCCAAGTATTTAGGAAGTGGTTCCAAAATAGAATATCTATGTATCTATCTTCTAACAGGTATATTACTTAGATACAAATAATGTAAAGAGTGTACAAAAAAGTGCTATGATCACTCCAAAAAAGAATTTACTTCAGTCTGCATCATATAGCATGGGTTAGCTAAGCAGTTATTTTAAATTTATCCATGTCTTTTGCTTTATCAATTAAATTACCTCCTAGTGAGAAGAAAACAAATGCTGTATACTTTCTACCTATAATTTCTAGGCAAAGTTTTCTGCAGATTCAACAAAAGCTTATTATATACCAAGTATGAGCAAGGTGCTATTTGAGATAATTTCGTAGACATTATTGTATTTTTATCTTTACAAAATCAATAAATA
>NW_012148508.1:3118805-3135188 GCF_000956105.1 Propithecus coquereli
TGATAAACTAATTTTCTATTCACAGAGGGATTTTTTACATCTTTTATGAAATGCAGTTGGAGTCATTATCTGCTTTGGTACTCAATGTGTTTTAAATAAGTATACATGTAATAACATCTATTAAATTCGTTCTTGTCAACAATTTTTTGTAGAAGTATGCACTTACTTTTTGAGCTTGTGTGTCATACAATGAATTCTGAACACAGCAGCAAAAAAAGTCATATTTAGATTTTAAAATTGCTAATTAGCCCATCCAAAATGCCTAAAAACACTAAATTTCTCAATTCCTATTTGAGTGACTCTGCTTTGTTTTAAACTTTAATCATTTAATTTTAGATCATTAAGCTTTTCCCAGTTCCCTTGAAATTAGCCAATATAACTTGTTATAATTTTTATAATACAATAATGACTCAGTATAAAGTTGAAGAATTATAATATGATGAATATTATAATTCTAAAGTTACACCCATAAAATGTGAGATATAGTTAGTTCTAAACAACAAAAAATCCTTGAAGCATATTAAGTTTGATTTTTAACTTTTTGAAACATTTTGACTCTCTTGGGAGTGTGTGGCCTGAAAAGTCTTCTTGTAGTATAATAATTTTATTTGATTTTAGCGATAACAAGGAAACATTTTTAAAAATCTGAGTCACCCCAAAACTAAAGATAAATGAATTAAAAATGCTTTTTTTTTGTATATATGGGAGTAGTAGTCTTAGTTCTTATTTATTTATTTATTTAATTTCATTTCAGAAGAGTAATGACACTGAATACATGTTTAATGTCTGTGTAACTACATCTCAGAGCAAGTAGTAATCTGGCCCTATAGCCAAGGAGATTGACTTAGTGACTCTAATGTCTCAACCAGCCAGCATCTTCCTACCAATCAATAGAGACAATCAGATCATTGATTATGAAAATTCTCATTGGGCTAACTATCTGATTGAGAATTCTTACATCTTCAGAAATAGTAGTCAAAATACTGAGGATTATCTAATGTTGGTAAATATTTTTATAAGGATAATGCCCAAATTTGATTATATCTATTTTTTTAATCCTTGGGAAATTGTCAAATATTTAATGCTCAATAAGGCTAATAACTAATGCAGAAAACTTTCTGTATATGACACTGATTCTGACTTTAATCTGTATCCATAGAAACATGCATT
Source organism: Propithecus coquereli (assembly GCF_000956105.1). NCBI lineage: Eukaryota > Metazoa > Chordata > Mammalia > Primates > Indriidae > Propithecus > Propithecus coquereli. The sequence goes on from NW_012148508.1 coordinate 3,119,976, forward strand.
ATATAGCTTCTAGATAAATCTGATGACAGATATAATCTGAGACAGTTCTTCCAACGTCTGGAAAATCTTGACATATGTAGAATCTCATAATATTTATATAGTTCAGCAGGAAAAACTGAGATTGCCTTTGAGTGGAGACACTTTAGCAGGGACTCTGGCTGCCAGGAATGAGATAATCAATATCTTAGCGTACTGTAACACAACTGCTAAACACTTGTTGGGAACCTTTGGATGAAGAAATTAAACACCGGTGTCATAACTTTTAATATAAATTCTGCTTGTATTTATCTATTAATCATGTTGGCTGAGGCAGGAAATTGTGGGAGATGAGTTGAGAACAATCCACATTTTATTGATGAAGATTAAATGTTAAAAGTCAGCTATGATGAGAAGTCTCAGTCAATTTGAAAGGTAGGTAGCAGTGAAGAGGGATTTCTCCGTGATGTGGAAAATTTCTCCTTGTTGTGAAAGAGAGCCATACCTGAATAAAGGGACTGGACATAGGTGGGACTGCAAACTAGTGCAACCTCTGTGGAAAGCAATATGGAGATACCTTAAAGAGATACAAATAGAAGTACCATTCGATCCAGCAATCCCATTACTGGGCATCTACCCAAAAGAGCAAATGATACTCTATAAGAAAGACACCTGCACCTGAATGTTTATAGTAGCACAATTCACAATTGCAAAGATGTGGAAACAACCCAAGTGTCCATCAATACATGAGTGGATTAATAAAATGTGGTATATGTATACCATGGAGTACTATTCAGCTTTAAGAAACAATGGTGATATAGCACCTCTTGTATACTCCTGGATAGAGCTGGAATCCATTCTACTAAGTGAAGTATCCCAAGAATGGAAAGACAAGCACCACATGTACTCACCATCAAATTGGCGTTAACTGATCAACACATAAGTGCACATATAAGAATAACATCTATTGGACGTCGGGCAGGGGGGAACGGGGAGGGGGAGAAGGGGACGGATATATGCATACACAGAGAGTGCATTACGCACCATCTGAAGGATGGACATACTTGAAACTCAGACTTGGGGGGGGGCAAGGGCAACATACGTAACCTAAACATCTGTACCCTCATAATATGCTGAAATAAAAAAATGAAAAAAAAAAAGAGACTGGACATAAATTGGTTCAAAAGTTTCAAAGACAAAATATTATGCAGGAAATTAAGTTCTGCAAATGGAATTGTTCATTGTTACAAATTTTTCCACATTTCTCTCAGAAACACTTAGCAGGTAATACTCATTATATTAAATAAATATCCAAATTAAAATTTAAAAAAAAGTTTTGAATAGCTATCTGAAACTAACTGGAGGAGATAAAGACAAATCATTCTCATTTTTATAGGCAAACTAGAGGACTGAAATACCATGCACAATTAACTAATTTTATCTTCAAATGATTATATGTGGTGGTAACAAAAAGGCAGTTAGGAAAATTAGTAAAAATAATTAGGAAAAATCTATTTTATAGTCTCAATAAAATTTAAGATGACATGAATTTGGCAAATAATCACGGGTAAAATAATAAAATAAACAAATGAAAAAAGAGCTGCTTGAGGAAGTAGAAGAAAGGAAAAAAAAAAGGAAATAGACAAAAGCCCAACGGAACATAAGCTCTCAGAGAAACAACAAAAAGCAAAAAAAGTATAATGGTGCATAAAATAGAACTGGTGTTAGGGAATATGAAGTTCAGTTTTTCACCTCTTTATTAGACTTAAATTTATTATTTTGGTGATGCCTTTGCCTTTGACATTTACAGATGGATATTCAATTCAAAATTATTTCTGGGAACTTTCAATTAATGGGGAATCATTGACCACGTTAATGTTTAAATTTTTGTTACATCCATTAGCAGTCAGTAATGTTAGTAAAAAAACAAACAAAAAAAGATATGCCATTCACATTGTTATCAATATATGTTTTCACTTTCAATTTTAAGAAAGAAGTCTAGAAATAACTTGGAATAAAAAAACTTTATTATTAATAATTATTACATTGAAAGTCTGTCAATCAGTTAAATTTATAAATGTTTATTCATTACTGCAAAAACCAATATATGATTATTAATTATGATTATGAAAGGAGTTACTTTTATGTCTGATCATTATAAAACGTCTTCCAAATTATTACTTTGAACAGGAAAATGGCTTTACATTCAAGACAAATATAAAATAAAGTATGCTCAATAACTTAATTGTATCATTTCTATAAATGTTACTAAAATATTATTCCAAATATTAAATGCAGAATAATATATATTAGAATTGTGGTATGATTGTTGGGGTCATTAGAATTTTAATACGTAAATAATCTTAAAAATCTATTTTTTGTGTGTTTTAATATGATTTAGTCATGAGTATTTCGAGAAACAATTATATATGGAATTATTCTAATATTTTGAGAAAAGAATCAAAGGAACAATGTCAGTGTTAATACTTCACAATTTACTTTAATGAGGAGAAAAAAACAAGCATGATAAATCACCTTCATTTTAGACATAATATACTTACTTCAGAACATAAAGAATAAGAAGAATAGAAAATTATTAGAGAAAAATTAGGTAGTCAAAACGTATTTTTTTTACAAAATTTCACAGCTATAAATTCTGAAACTGTGCTTTAAGCAAAGTGAACCTCCTGGTGGCTTTGCCCAGAAGCTGGGGGAGCAGACTTCTACCCCAGCTGAAATGGATACCTTGCCAATTTTGTGGAGCCTGAGGGCAAGCCCACCCAATCCAGCCCTGCCCAGCTGCACTCCTCCACCTGCCTCTGCTGTAGTAGAGGATAAGGACTCACCTGAAGTTCCAGGTCCCCACTCACCACCTGTGGCATTTGAGTGCTTCTCCTGAGGGACTAAAGGTGGTCACAGAACCCAAAAGCAACACTGCAGCTTGTTCCTACTGGCAAGTGCCACCTACTGACACGGAGGTCAATTTTCACACTCTTTACAGCATCTACTGACTCAATGATAAAAGGTGTGGCTGACTCTTACCCACAAACACCACTGGGCCTGCTGTTACAACTTACACTGTTAGGAAGATCATGGGGCTGGGGAAAGAGAAAGGATTTCAAAGATCTCCATTCTCCCTCATCAAAGAGAGTCATGGAATGTGCCAACTCACATAGCTCACCACTCCTATAGCCTACAAACAAAGCAACTGAGAAAACCACCACACCAAGGATATCTATAACCAAGGCATCCATCCAGAACCTTGATCACGATCAAAGCACCCACAGGTAAAGCCAAATGTTCTTACCCAACATATGCTACAAACACACCTGTATGAGTGAGTCAAGGGGAAAAGCGCTCTATAAACAAAAGAAAATCAAAAAATAAGAAGCAACAGCTGCTCCAGATGAGAAGGAATCAGCAAAAGAACTTCGGGTGTACGAAGAATGAGAGAGAAAGACCACCCCCCAAAAATGAGCAACAGCTCTAGCAATGGAAATTAACCAAAATCAGAATATTGAAATGACAGATAAAGACTTCCAAATATGGATTATAAGTAAGCTCAAGAGAAAAAGGAAAACCAACGCAAAGAAACAACAACAACAAAAAAAAATCAGGAAATGAATAAAAAATTCACTAAAGAAATTGAATTATTAAAAAAATCAAATAGAACTTCTGGAAATGAAAAATTCATTCAAGGAAATAGAAAAAAACAGAAAGTCTTAAAAATAGACTGGAGCAGAAAGAATAAAGAATCTCAGAGCTTGAAGACAACGATGTTTGAATTAAACAAATCAGTAAAAGGTAAACAACAGAGAATTAAGAGGAAGGAACAAAGCATAAAAGGAATACGGAATTATGTTAAAGAGGCCAAATATAAAAATTATAGGCATCCCTGAGGGTGAAGAAGAAAAAACACAAGAGTTAGAAAACTTATTTGAGAGCATAATTGAGGAAAACTTCCCTGGTCTTGCTAGAAATTTAGACATGCAGGTACAAGAAGCTCAGTGAACGCCTGGGAGATTCATTGCAAATAGGCATTACCACAATACATAGTCATCAAACTTGCTAAAGTTAACACAAAGGAGGAACTCCTGTGAGCTGAAAAGTGAAAATATTAGGTAACTTACAAAGAAAACACATCAGGCTAACTACATACTTCTGAACTGAGACCTTACAAACCAGAGGGGATTGGGACCCCATTCTCAGTCTTCTAAAACAGAACAACTTCCAGGCAAGAATTTTTTATCCTGCAAAAGTAAGTTTCATAAATGAAAGAGAAATAAAGACTTTGCCAGACAAGCAAACACTAAGAGAAATGGTCAAGACCATACCTGCTGTGTAGGAAGTACTTGGATTTGTATTATACATTCATCAGCACATAGAAATCCACCTGTGTAAAATCACCCAAAAGCTAAAGTTCAGAGCCCATACAAAATAATGGCTTAGGAGGTAAAACAACAGATAAGCTTCTACCCAACAGGATGAACAGAAATGCATCACATTTATCAATTCAATAAGTATTAACAGCTTGATTTCCCCACTCGAGGGACATAGACTGGCTGAAAATATAAAAAAAAATTACAAACCAAGTATCTGCTGCCTTCAGGAAACACATCTAACTCACGAGGAATCATTCACACTCAAGGTGAAGGGATGGAAAAAAATATTTCATACAAATGGAAATCAAAAGTAAGCAGGTGTAGCCATTCCCATTTCAGATAACATAGACTTCAAATCAACAATAGTAAGGAAACACAATATGGTCATTAAATAATGGTAAAGAGAGCAATTCATCAAGAAGACATAGTGATCCTAAATATTGATGCACTCAACACAGGTGCATCCAGATTCATAAAGTAAACCCTGCTAGATCCAAACAAAGTGATAAACAGCAAAATCATAATTGCTGGAGATTTCAACACCCCACTGACAGAACTGGACAGATCCTCCAAGCAGAAAATAAATAAAGAAACACTGGACTTAAATGGGACTCTACAGCAAATGGGACTAGCAGACATTTATAGAACATTCTACTCCAAAATTACTGAACTTACATTCTTCTCATCAGCACATGAAACATTCTCTAAGATTGATCACAAGCTAGGCCAGAAAACATATCTCAACAAATTTAAAAAAAAATAGAAATTGTACAATACATCTTCTCAGACCATAGCGGAATAAAATTAGAAATCAACTACCAACAGAAACACTCAATTCTACCCAAAGTCATGGAAACTAAACAACCTACTACTGAACAATTATTGGGTCAAGGAGAAAATTAAGGTGGAAATCAAAAGATTCCTAAAACCAAATGACAAAGAGGACACAGTTATCAAAATCTGTGGGATTCAGCAAAAGCAATCCTAAGATGAAAATCCATAGCCTTAAATGCCTACATCAAAAAGACAGATAACAAATCAACAATTTAATGAATCATCTCAAGGAACTAGAAAAGGAAGAGCAAACCAATTCCAAACTCAGCAGAAGAAAAGAAATAATTATAGTCCCAACAGAACTAAATGAAATCAAAATAAACAAACAAACAAATAATACAGAAGATTAATGAAAGGAAGAGGTGGTCATTTGAAAAGATAAAAGAAGACCTCTTGCTAGATTAACCAAAAATAGAAAAGAAAGGATCCAAATAAACTCAATCAGAAATGAAAAAGGAGATATTACAACTGATAACCACACAAATACAAAATATCATCTGTGAATACTATAAAAATCTCTATGCATATAAACTTGAACACATTGAAGAAATGGACAAATTCCTGGAAACACATAACCTCCCAAGGCTCAATAAGGAAGAAATAGAACTCCTAACAGGCCAATTACAAGCAACAAAATTGAAACAACAATAAAAATCTTCCAACAAAAAAAACCGTCCTGGACCAGATGTTTCACAGCCAAATTTTATCAGACCTACAAAGAAGAATTGGTACCTATACTGCAGAAAGTATTTCATAATATTGAGAAGGAAGGAATCCTCCCCAAATCATTCTATGGAGCCAGTATCACCTTGATACCAAAGCCAAGAAAGAACACACACACACACACAAAAAAGAGAACTATAGACCAATATCCCTTATGATTACAGATGCAAAAATCTTCAATAAAATTCTAGCAAGCCAAATTCAGCAGCACATAAAAAATAATCCACCAGGACCAAGTGGGCTTTATCCCAGTGTACAGACAGGATCAATCCAAAATGATAAGAAAATTCCCAAAGAAGATTAATGTAGACATGTTTAACATATCTGCAATATATAAACAAAAATGATGACATTACTAGGAGTAATGGATCAACTAAATTTGCAATTGATATATCAATTAGAAGATTTAAACAACACAAAGTTTTTCTTGTTCAGTAAATTATTTTGATAAAATATATTAATAATTAGTTTTTTATAAAATTATAAAAGATTTCCCCCTATTTTTCATACTTGACTTTCTTAAATATTTTCAAAATCCACTATTTCAATTTTAGATAACAATAATTCAAAATCAAAGTATTACTCATCTCAAGCAAACTCTAATTAGATACTTACATTAGGTTGTACTCTTTTTTCTTAAGCCATCTCTCTTCTTCCTCAGGGTTGGACTCATTCTGTTCTATTAGCTGAACTTTCTCAAATTTGTGAGTAATCTAGCTACAGGCTTCTATAATCACAACAGACACTGAAACCTCTTGCTTTATTGATTGCCTAAATATCAAGGGTCTCAGGGTAAATTTTTATTGTTTTGTTCATGTCACATGCCTATTTTTTCATCCATCACTATAGTTAGAAGTATAGGTTCTACGATTGACCCAGATTTTTTAAAGATGTAATCATTGTGTAGTAATAGGAGAGCAGATTAACTGGCCATAGCAACACTTTATTCATATGAGAGAGGAGTAATCATCTTTTGGAAAACACTATGGGGGGTTAACCAGAAGAGGTGTCAATGTAAAACATGGATGTCAAAAATATTTCTTAGAACCTTCAATACATTGTGACTATAGAAATTTCGTTATCAATTTGTATGCTGAATAAGAAAACATATACAGAATTTTATATTTTATTTGCAATAAATTAAAGGTATCATTTGTTTTTTTCTTTATCTTTTATATATCTACTCGGAAAAGGTGACAGCACATAAAATGAAATTTACTTTCTCACCTGGGGAAAAAAATCAGATATTTTAATGACAATGCTAAAGAACATTTGGCCTTATAGTACATTAATGAAAAAGTGAGACAACAATAGTAAACACACACACATACTCGTAATGTTGTCACTGGGTTAAATTTTATGGCACGCATTATTAACTAATGTTAAGCTGTATTTCAATCATGTTTGATGAAAAACTTTCAAATTTTCAAAAATTTTAGAAAGTTCAAACCTAAACAGATCATAGGAACATAAAGTTGTTTTATGATTGCAGTAAAAGAGGTAGTACATCATCTCTATTGATATTCAGACTGGATGTCAACTGAACATTCTTTACATTTAGAAAAACATAATGGATCATTCCTGTTGTTTCCAATGCAGATAATAAATAGTGCTTGATAAGAGTTACAAAATTTTTTGATTTATCTAATAATCTGAAAATGATGGCTATAAATTTAGGGGGACAAATCTTGAAGATTTGAAATTGATTTTATTATTGCCAGAGGCAATGAGAGAATAGATACTATTTACTCAGAGTCTTGCTGTTATTGCCATAAAATCAGTTTATAATATTATAGTTCTTTGGATATCTATAGACTAGAAAGCCACTGAATTGCTACTTCCTATATTTTATCTTTTATTCCCAAAGTCAGCATGACTTAAAAATGGTAAAAAGCCAAAATATTTGGGAAATATAAATTTTCACATTATCTTGTGAAAATTCATTTAGAACAAATTTAAAAAGCTTTGTCATTCATATTTGTCAATTTTGCACTAACAGTTAAATATTAAAGACAAAAAAACAATATTGGCATTTGATTGAGTTTGGTTTCTGAATTTAATTTTTTTTATATATTTTAAACAATTTAATTGATTTTTCACATTGTGTTAAGAAGCATAGGCTAAGTTATACCGCGGTAACAAACAACCCCAATACCTTAGTGGCTTACAAAAAAGGATCTAACTAATGCTACATATTTATCTCAGGTCGAATTTAATACCTGTCCATGTTTTCATGCATCAGATGTCCAAGCTAAACAACCAAACCCAAGTAGGATTTTGCTGCTGTTATGGGAAAGAAAAGATGGATCAGGGTGGAATGAAATAATGACTCTTAAAAATCTCTTCTTACATGTAAGTTGCAAACATTACTTCAATTTATACTTCATTGATCAAAGCAAGTCACATGGATAAGTGTTACTTAAAATGAAAAGAGTATTATGATTCCCCCAATGAGGGATGCCATACATCAATTCCGATGACTATGTGGTACTGAATAAATATTTTGAACAAGAGCGAAAACAACTACAGTTTCCCCTGGTCACAGATATTCATTTCTTTTCATTTCACATGTAAAACAAAATCAGTCACTCCTGAAGAAAGGCAACCTAAGTATCTATAAAATCTTAACAATAAACTCACATCTAGGACCTCATTATCTCTAAATTATATCTGAATGTGACTCCTTTTGCTCTGGGGCCTGTGAACTAAAAAGGTAGGCTACTTCTAAATCCCAACTAACCCTAAATGAGAAACAGTAAAGGGACAACTACCATAAACCTCCCATTTGGAGAGGAGATAATGGGAGACATAAATTATGTACTGTAGTGATTTGTAGCAATTTTGAAATGCAACTGGGCAGATATTTCAAGGGTCCCCTATCATTAGGATTGAGGAGTCTTGATTAGACCCCCTTTTCTGTCTCCGAATAATATGTTTAGTAAAGGATTCGGGTTTTTATAGCAATCAATAGAAAGCTCTCAAAAATTTAGTTGGCTTTTTATCTATGCAATTTCAGTCTGTTTCCTATACTGATAGCCACACCCACACATTTTTTCCTAAAACTTCCTTTCTCTAATTGTGGTCAACTTGAAGCACTCATACATTAAAAGGGAGAGCCACACTCTTGCTTTTTAAGCAATTTTATCTAACTTTAGAAAACTCACTGTTTTGCAAATTAATCTACTCAGGTTTTTATAAATAATTTGATAATCACATCTTTGGCCTATGCCTTATCAATAAAAGTATCATAAGAACCAAGTTGTTACAGGTCCTTATCTCCTGAAGACATCCTTATTTTCTATTGATTAAAAATAAGAATTAGTTTTAACCTGAAAACTGCTAGTTATAGAATTTCTAGTTTTTAAAAGTCCCTTTAATTTTTGATTATTATACACTAATTTTTTTGTGTGTTAACTCTTTTAGCATTTTTTTTCTAAAGAAACCAATAGAAAACAATTCAAGCTACCAGCATTTATTTTTTACCATTTTTTCATCTAAAGCTATAAATTATTTGGAGAGATTGTCTGTCTTCCAAGTTATCACAAGGAAGAGTTTTACTAAATATTTTAATATTATCTATTATGAATAGCCATCTTACTAATATAAAATAAGAGTTTCCTTTCCAATAAGTGCATTGTCCCTTTGTCTATGCTATATATTTTAGTTACATTTTAAGACAGAAAATTATTTTCATAGCTTAGGTTAAGTTGTGATGTAGAACAAACAACCTAGAATTGCAATGGTTTTAAAAAGATGAGGTTCTTTCTTACCCATGAGATATGTACATCCTGGGTCACCTGTGGATTTATTTCATGTCATAACCTTTCTGAAATCCAGGGTGATAGAAAAGATCAGCCCCTCTCTGTGACCCCTTTACTTCAAGTTAAAGGAAAGAAAAAGACTTTGCCAAAACCAATTTGGCTCTAATGGCTTCTTCTTAGTGTTACCGTATGTCATTTCTGTTTACATACTTTTTTTTTTTTGAGACAGAGTCTTGCTCTGTTGTTCTGCCTAGAGTGCAGTGGTATCATCTTAGCTCACTGTAACCTCAAACTCCTGGGCTCAAGTGATCCTCTTTCCTTAGCCTCCCGAGTAGTTTGGACTACTGGCACATGCTGTCATGCCCAGCTAATTTTTTTATTTTTTTTTTGTGGAGACAGGTGTCTCATTCTTTGCTCAGGCTGATCTTGAACTCCAGGCCTCAAACAATCCATCTGGCTCAGCCTCCCAGAGTGCTAGAATTACAGATGTGAGCCACCGCACCCAGCCTTACACACATTTTTAAAAATATTATAACTACACCACGACTAAAATTTTATTTCATTTTTATACTTCAAAGGCAATATTTATTTTGGTTTATTTCTTTTGTTTGCATGTCCAAAGATAAAATATTTTTAAACTGCATTCTGAGGTCTGTCTTTAGCTATATTTTTATTTTGTGTATTTCACTATTTCTTTTATTTCCATTTGTTTTATTACATTTTACAGAAACTTTACTTACCTTTATATGCATACAGGTGAGTCTGTCATGAAGGACTCACACATAAGTCACAAATGTCATTCAGTCACTTTAGGTCTGGGGCCTGAAAGTTTACTGTCATCCAGTGTTACATTCTATCTCTGTGATTTACAATTTCCACTTTGTAATACAAATAAATCCTGGAGATGGATCATCCTGGAACTATTTCTTGTCTTAAAACTGTTCTTATTAGGAAGAACCATACCAGCCAATTGGTCAGACACCCTCCAGGGATTTCCTTGTGTAAGCGCTGAGTATACGAAGTTTTCCTTTGTATTTTCAATAATGTCAAATTTGTATTTTAAAAGATACTTGAAGTAAAAATAAAAGAAGCTAAATTTGCAAAATAAAAACAAAAGTCCAGTGGTGCTCATGCCTGTAATTCTGGCATTCTGTGATGTTGAGGCAGGAGAATTGTTTGGGGTCAGGAGTTTGAGACCAGCATGAGCAAGAATGAGCCCGCCATCTGTACTAAAGATAGAAAAAAATTAGCGGGGCATAGTGGCGCGAGCCCATAGTTCTAGCTACTTGGGAGGCTGAGGCAGGAATATGGCTTAAGCCCAGGAGTTTGAAGTTGCTGTGAATTAGGCTGACACCATGGCACTCCAGCCCTGGCAACAGAGCGAGACTCTTTCTCAAAAAACAAAACAAAAAACCCACAAATGTCCATGAAAGTGAAAAATAAATTAAATAATGAACACTTTTCTATTTATTTTGATCTTCTTTTATAGTTTCATCCGGACTCTAAGTTTAATTGAGAAATCTATTTTCAGTAGTCTAACACCTTCTCTAATATTGTTAAAAACCATATAATGGGATAAGAGTATGTGCCATTGAATTTCATTTTCTCAAATTTTATGAATAAAGTGAGAAATATTGTATGATATGTGCTACATATCTTGCATTAGTTTTATCCATTTTCATAACTGTACTTGCCTTTCACACATTACTGTATATTTGGAAATTTACCGTGTATAGGTTACATTTCCTGATAAATATCTGCTAGTGAACATATTTACAGTTAATTCAAATTTCAGTTTTATTTATGCTAAAGAAGAGTATGTGAGAGTATAAAGAGAAACACAATGGTTAAGTTTGATAGCTTTAATGAAATCATTCTCTTTCTTAGTGACCTTGAGGGTGTCCTAAATTACTCTTCTTGACGGTGTATGTCAATAGGAATAAGAGCAATAATTGTGCCTGATGGTCCATTTCTAGTGTAGCTTCAATAAGAATATCCCTTAAGGTTTAGAGATCTTTTTATTACTCTAAGTGAAATCAATAAGCAAATTAATCCTCTTTCTTTGTATCTTCACTCAATTTTAGAAATAGATTGTACTTACTAAAGATTTCCCCATGAAAAGTGTAGTCTAATAAAATAGCATTTGAAAAGTTTCAAGCACAGTGTCTAATACATATTAAGCACTGTATAAACATGTTTTCCTTCTCACCGATTTCTCCTTTTTCTCCCTCCAATAATGAGCAAAGAGATTTTAGTGACTTACTTTTATAGCACATTTCTAAGAAAGAACATGATTATCCACAGAATGAGTAATATATAGTCCACTATAGACTCTTCAATTCAGATTTTTAGGTTTTTGTACAATCTCTATGGAATCTGTGAGTGAACATTGCTGGCACTTAAGTAAAAGCTAGAAATAAAGAAAACAGTAGATTTTCAATAATAGGTTCTATTTTGCTTCTTTTTATAATCACGCATAGCTGTTAAGCAAAAAAGTAATGTATCATTCAATTGTTAATGAATATATCAGTTTGGATTCTGTGACGAAACAGAAGGCATAGTCGAAAGTGCAGATTGAGGAATATTTAATAAAGTATCATTATACAAATATGTGGGCAGAATGAAGGGAAACTACTAATAGGAGATTATGTGGGACTCCGGGACCGGTAAGCTTTGCCACCACTATGCCAGAATTTGCAAGGAGAGTGGCTTCTATAATAAAAGGCAGAAAAAGCTGTTTGAAAAAGTTAACCTGATGGGAGTTGCTGACTGATAGGGAAAATGGCACTCTCTGGTCACACAATAGGAAAGGATTCCAGAAGAAAATAAGCCAACTTCACTTCTACCCTCCTATCTCTTAATGATGCTTCCCACTGGCTGAACTCAACTAGAAGTTAAGAGGACTAGAAAATCCGTCGATGCAGGGTGCAGAGGAATGGATCTCAAAGTCCAAATGGAAAACATTCAGAACAATGCTCTTTTGGTAAGAATGGATTTGATTCTTTTTCGGAAGATTTTTGTTCAGATGTCCTTTCTCTGAGAAATTTAGAGCACAACGGTATTAAGAGTTCAGCATTTCTAATTAAACTTAAGTATTTAAACAAATAATTAAATATCAAAGTAAGTATCTATATGTGTTATATTAGCTACATAAGATTTTATTTACATTTCAAAAGTTTTTGTGTGCAAATTTTTATTGAAAGTAATTTTATAATTTATGAGATTCTTAAAAATACAGTAAGTTTTTAGTCATGTATTTTCTATATTCTTATAATAACTAAAGAGATAGTATGGTTTATTTTTAAAATGCTTTGGTTTAGTATATGAATGAAATGCTAGTGTTAATTTTTTTATCTATCAGATGAAGGATAGTTATTTATATTTATTTTTTTTAACTTGATGTAACTTTTGTGGTTTTGGATTTATTGTTTCTGTATATTGGCTACTGATCCCTGTAAGAGGATTGTGCTGTGCTTCGTGGATATCAACCTTCGCCATGTGACATGTGACTAGCTTTGGCCAATAAAATATTAAGAGAAATCATCTGTGCCACTTCTGAGTAAATGAAGAGCCCTCACATGGTTTTATAATTTTGCTTCCACTCAGCTGTGGAAAACTCTGCTTCCTTTCCAGATTTGAGAAGACACACAGAAAGGAAGACCTGCAGCCAACATGTATTCATAATATCAAGGAGAAATAAACTTTGTGGGCATAAGTCAATGAGCTTTGGAAGTTGCTTATTATGATAGCATAAGCTAGTGAAAGCTGAGTTATTTAATTCAGTTTAATAATTTTGTTATTGTGGCTTACAAGTCACTCAGATTGTAAGAATAAAATAAAACTGAGGTATTCATGAAGAATGAATCATGAGGTATTGTCATGTAAGGACCAAACTTAATTGCTAATTTTATAAAGAAAGGAAATATATTCATGATGGCAAAAAATTCCAAGGGAATTATTCCAGAGATATTCAATAGATACTTAGATATATTCACTATACTAAGTAAATATATAATAAATGAAGTAAATATTATAGCTTGTGTATATGTACATACATATTAATATATGTTTATATAACATAGTATATTGTATTTAGTATATACATATATTTTATAATCATGATTTCTAATTATTTCAGCATGTTTTTAGTATCAAAGTCAAATATATTGAACTTAAATGATGCCTAGCTCAAAAAGAAAAATGACAGTGATATTCAAAGTGGATATTGCTGGTGAGCTTAAATAGGAAAGCCAAAAGTAGTGTAGAAAGAAATGTGCTAAAGACCTACGGAAATTAAAAATATAGTTTAGCATAGTTATGGTCAAATGATTTATGCACACAGTAGTGATATGTATAAATCCAGTATAAAAAATTTGAAAGCACTCAAAGACAGAAACATGTCTTGAGTTATGTATCTAGGACTAAAGAAGGAATTTCATATCGAAACAGACTAGTATATTAATTGCAGGACCAAAGCTATAGAAATTATGGATATTGCCATTGATTTTTTGGCAAATACGTGTAATTTATAATTTACTAATCATTTTTGCAAGGAGTTTAGGGTACTTAGGGAAGTCCTCTTCTATCAAATGATATTTTAACAGAATATCTCAATGAAATATTGATTTCATGCTTATGTCTGGGGAAAGAGCATTTCAGAAAGATGAAATATTAGATGCTGAGATTCTCAGGCAGAATATGAGTTATTAGCATTATTTAAATAAGTCGAAAGTTTTTGATCAAGGCAAACTAGTAAGAGAATCATTCTATGCTAGTAGTTTTTTCTATATAGGTTCCTATATCAGTTGTATTGTTGAGAATGGTTTTCTAGTGTTAATATTATCAATGATTTGCTACCAAAATTCTCCATATCTGATGTAGATGCCTTTCTTTGACCTTGATCCCACATCTGTGCATCTATTGCAGCCTTTGTTGACCACTCCTTTATGACAGTCATTAGCCCGCTCTGCCATTGTCACTAGTGACGATATTTGTTGATGCACACAATTGCAAAGTTGAAATAATTTAAATAATACATTGCTTCTCAGAATCATGTCTCTCTTCGACAGTATACAAAATGAAAATATTTACTAATGTTTACCATTATTTTTAGAAAGATCAATGATAAATTTAGCCTGCATTTAATATAAATCTTTATTATTTTACCAAAAATTAATTTGGAAAGAGAATTGAGGAAAAAAATTGATTTAATTAACAAACCAGGATACCTAATCAAACAGCCAATTCCCATATAGGCAGCTGCTCCTTAGTTAACCATGCAGCAGGTGGTTCCATAGCAGTGGTTGGAAGAAGAGAATTCCAAAACTAATGGAATTTTTCCCTTGGCCCTTAGCACTTTAAAGGGAAGAGCTTTCGGCTATTAAAACAACTTATTTTCCTTCCCCTGGTGGATTCTTTTTATTTTATTTATTTATTTATTTATTTTTGAGACAGAGTCTCGCTTTGTTGCCCGGGCTAGAATGAGTGCCGTGGCGTCAGCCTAGCTCACAGCAACCTCAAACTCCTGGGCTCAAGCA
>NW_012148508.1:3135238-3135892 GCF_000956105.1 Propithecus coquereli
ATATATATATATTTAGTTGTCCAGATCATTTCTTTGTATTTGTTTTAGTAGAGATGCAGTCTCGCTCTTGCTCAGGCTGGTCTCGAACTCCCGACCTTGAGCGATCCACCTGCCTCGGCCTCCCAGAGTACTAGGATTACAGGCGTGAGCCACTGTGCCCGGCCCCCTGGTGGATTCTTAACTCATCCCTTATTGCTTTTTTATTTTTTCCCCCCAATTTCATATTCTTAAATAATTCTTTGTTCACAGAGATTATTTCAATTGCTTGCTCTATCAGGCCCTTTGATTTCTATGCCTATTGACATAGAAGAATCTGAATACTATTAGATAGAAAAAAAATGAGGTGAGCTACATTTCTTTCCTTGTCATGGGATTTGGTTCTCCCAAGCTCAAAGATGATACTAAAGAAAGATTTTTAAAATCTCCCCTGTAGCCTTCTGCTTGAATTTCCACTTCCCCTTCTATAAATTTGACTTATAGTTTCTTTCCATCCCCATATTTTAGATCTGAAAGAAACCATAAAGTTGATTATATTCTTTCACTGATAAAAACAAACTGTGGTTCTTCTTCAAGAATTCCTTGCCTAGGCTGATGTCTGAAAGGGTCTTCCCAACATCTTCATTTAGAATTCTTAAGGTTTCATGCCTTAGGTTT
>NW_012148508.1:3137052-3139129 GCF_000956105.1 Propithecus coquereli
ATATAACACACTCTTAAATATTTTTAGCATTTTTGCATATTTCTTGGGTTCACTCTTTCCATTCATGTATTCTATTTATTAATTTATTCATCCATCAAGTACATATTCAGTGTCTACCACATGTCCAATATAATCCTAAAAGCTGTAGTTACAAATAATAAGATGCTGTCTGTACCCTAATAAGGATGGGAGGCACATGGGAAAATATATTAGTGGATTGTTAAAGCAATAATAACAATGATACAGATATATGTCTACTTATCTGTATCTATCTATATTATCTGTATCTGTTATCCTGCTTAGGCACACATTCTTTTCTTCATGGACATTTTCAGTTATTTTCTGCCCTATTTTTGGATAAAACATTCTAATTTCAGAGAAACCAGATTAACTTTAAATAACACTAGTTATCTTAGGAATTCAGTAGTAAAAGGACTAGCAGAGACCAAAATGACAGCATGATTTGATGCACTGTTTAACCATGACTGATCACTACTACATACTTTGAAAATTCCTTTGTTGTTGTTGTTATTGTTTTTGATTTGTTATATGTCTGACAGACCCCTAATTGCCAATTTCATATGACGCTAAATTATGAAAGACTTAGCAAAGTTGATAAAAGCTATTGTAAATGTGTACTACCCAAAGCTTTAATAAAGCTAATTAATTTAGTAAGACAAAAAAAACCATCATTAGCTCATCATACCTTCATGTTCTATAACACATTTTGTATTTTAGAGTATTTTTTCAGTATATTTCTTGACTTTACTTTTTCTACTCAAGCATATTATTTTTGTATGTATTTGTCCAGCAAATATATATACTCAGTGCCTTCCATGTGCCTAGCATTGTGCTAATGCTGGGATTACAAATATTAAGGGACAATTCATGCCATTTAAAAGAGTAAGAAAGCCATGAAGAGACATCTAAGTAGATAATTAGAATGCAAGGCAGTAATAGCAATGCTGGAGAAATGAAAATATTATTATGCCAGCACACAGTAAAACCAGATGTTTTAGAATTGTTCCCAGAGAAATTTACATCTGAGAAACTACAACTTATAATGTGTGCGTATGTAAGTTGAATTTTATTTCTGTTCTGGATACAGGAGGAAAAAAGCTTGGTCAAGTAATAATTATCTATAACCACATAAAGCATATTCATAACCACAATAGAAAACCTAGACAAAAGACATTATATAGGATATAAATCAAAAGTTAAGAAAAAGTAGGAGAAACAAAAATTATATACTCTTCAACTATCTCCCAGAAGATAATTATCAATTACAAAGAGAAACCTAGTAAATTTACACAGGCAAAATTTGGCAAACAGCAGCTTAACAAAATGATCAAGGTAAATATCACCAGTAATAAGACAAGTCAGTATCATAAACTTCTTAGTATTATGCACTGAGAATACAACATCATCTATGTGGTATTCTTGCCAAAAATGAAGAACCTAACTTCAGTTATAAGAAAAGACTAGACAAATCCAATTAACGGATATTTTACGAAATAATTGATCAGTACTCTTCTGAAGAGTGTCAAGATCATGAAAGACAAGCAGAGAGAATAACTCTTTGTATAATTTTTGAGAGATTCTATAAACTTAATTTAAAATGTATATGCAGAACTTAAGGTCCAAAAATATTCAAGTCAATCTTAAAAATGTGAATAAAGAGGAATCATACTCCATTAGATATTAAAATACAGAACAAATTATTGTATGAGAAATATGAATTTAAAGCAAGAAAAAACAATAGAACTGTGTAAAAGTATACAGAGCCAAACAACAAATCTGTGAAATTTTACAAGCCTGATATATGATAATGCACAAAACAAAGAGAAAAAATGGTATATTTAGTAATATTATAGAGTAAGTGATGTACTATATGGAGAAAAATAAATTTGTGTTCTCCTACAATAACACAAAAATAATATCTAGATAGATTAAAGAGCCAAACATGAGAAGGTATATTATAAAACTAATAGAAGAAAATTAGAACATTTTTGTGACCTAGATGTGGGGAAGGGCTTTATACAAAAGTCTGAAAGGAACACATCAAAGAAAATATATT
>NW_012148508.1:3147034-3148260 GCF_000956105.1 Propithecus coquereli
TAATACCACATTTGATTTCTATGAATAAACATTGTATTAACTTTCATATTGCCATTGTTACCTTAAAATAAAATTGACAATAAAAATTACTGAATAAATAAATCTTAAATAATTGTTATGACCTTTTGTTTTTGTTTTTTTTTAGAGACAATGTCTTCCTGTATCACCCAGGCTGGAGTATAGTAGTGCCATATTAACTCATTGCAGCCTTGAATTTCTGGGCTAAAACCTCAGCCTCAAACCTCAGCCTCTCGAGTAGCTGGGACTACAGGCACACACCACTGCACCTGACTAATGTTTTGTTTTTAGAGATGGATTCTTGCTCTGTTTCGCAGGCTGGTCTCAAACTCCAGGCCTCAAACAATCCTCCCATCCTGGCCTCCCAAACTGTTGGGATTACAGGCTTGAGTCACTGCACTTGGCCTTAATATGACTTTTAATATCTTAAATAATAATAAATCCTAAATAATAGCATACTAATTTTATCAAATAATCACATTCTTTGCATCATTATTTTAAGAACTTATATGTAAAAGATCACATGTATTCATTATCATTTGTGCAATAAATACTAGAATGATTATTATAATCATTTGTAATTTTGTAATTTTGATAAACCTATGTGAAGTGTCTGCTTTGTGAATGGAATGGCTGTACTGTATTGAATTAGTAACACATAAGGCCTGCTGTTTCCACTTTAGAAACACATTGGATTTAAATATTTAAATTATGTATATCAAATCTACGCTTTGTATATACAATGACCAAATTTTTATATTTCTAATAGCCTTTCCAGTTTTGATGGACCATGTTTCTTTAATTTATGTTGGTTACCACTAGATGATAATCTTGTCATTAATGATATGGATAATTGGCTTCATTAAAAGAAATATTAAGGAATAAAAACTCTGCCACATTGAGCTTTTATTGTAAAATATGACAACATATTTTATATATAAAAATACAATGTATCATCATTTTATATGCTTATCTGAAATTATTGAATGTATGAAACCAAATATGTAATGTAGTACTTATTATTTGCCACTGTGTTAAGTGCATTGAACATGTTCTTTTATTTATCATCACAAATAAATATAAGAGATAGGTATTAATGTCATCAAGTAACATATGTGGCCTACTGGAGGTGATAGAGCCAGTATGGTAACATAAACATTCTAACACAAAGCCCAATGTAAATCTGCTCCCTTCACTGTGTATGTAAT
>NW_012148508.1:3148315-3150727 GCF_000956105.1 Propithecus coquereli
TTAAGTTTATCTTAATTGTTATGAGGTCAGGATAAGACGGATGACAAGAATGTATAAGAAGAGAACATGTAAGACAAGTGGAGCAGATTCAGTACGGTCTTGCCTGCCCAACTCCAAATCCTTAGTAATTTGGCTGAAACAATGCCTGTTTTGTAAAATGAATGATCAATGGGCTTATTCAAAATGCCTTTGTTCACTAGAGAATGTTTATCAAAAGAGAAGTAGAATACTATTTCAAGTTTGCTAAACAAACTTTCATAATCGATATATATTATTTAAATATTTTCCCTAAAAGATTTTTATGAACTAGTAAGATAGGTAGTAATGAACATGTCTTCCTGTCAACATGCTCTTGAAATTAGTCAAAATCATCTAATTCCCAGCACCACATCTCTTTACTTCAGCACTATATGTAGCCAAGAATTATGTTGAAATTGGTATGCATTGCACAAAAGATATTTTTTGTAATTTATTACATGTATAAATGTTTATAGGCAATAAATACCATTATTTTGAGTGTTTTACATTTCTTTTACATCATTCTGAATGCATCAGTTCCATGAAAAGCATTGCGACTGTGAAGAAATTCATAAAGATTTGCATTATAGTAGTTTAACACTCTAGTATTAATCAATATATCCATTCCCTTGTCAATGTATTTAGTTAAACATTTAGCATTTAACCTCAACCGTTTCCCAGATACTAGTATGATTTCTCAGAATAAAGATTCTGTTTTCAAAAGAGTTCACAATCTTGTGCATTTAGTTCATGCCTGATGCTGTAACAGAAATAAC
Source organism: Propithecus coquereli (assembly GCF_000956105.1). Classification (NCBI taxonomy): domain Eukaryota; kingdom Metazoa; phylum Chordata; class Mammalia; order Primates; family Indriidae; genus Propithecus; species Propithecus coquereli. Next base: position 3,149,110 of record NW_012148508.1, read on the forward strand.
TTAGACTGGGTAATTTACAAACAACAAGAATTTATTTCTCTTAATTCTTGAGGCTGGGAAGTCCAACATCAAGTCAGCAGCAGATCTGGTTTCTGTGAGGGCTCTCTGCTTCAAAGACTGTACCTTGTTGCCGTGTTCTCACATGGCAGAGGGCAAAATATGCTAACTGGCTTTCTCAAACCCTTCTGTGAGGACATTCATCCTATCTGTGAGGGTGGAGCCCTTCTGGCCTAGTCACCTCCCAAAGGCCCCAACTCTCAACACATCACCTTTGGGTTTAAGTTCCAATATATAAATTTTGGAGGGACACACACATTCAAACCATAGTAATGTAAGAAAGACTTAAACCTGTGAGTATAAAATTATGAAATAAGAATACATGCCATGATGTGCACAGAGTGTTATGAAGCCAAGACAAAGTTTTTCCTAACCCAAGGTACTTAGAAGGTAAAAAGCTTTCTATAGTAAAAGAAACTATTTGTTGTGACGTTTTTTTCTCTCTCTTTCGTTACTTCCTTTCTTCCTTTTTTAAGCTAAAATAAGTTTTTCCTAACTCTGTAACCATGTGTGAGACCATTCGTAATAAGATAGTTTGTTCACAGGCTACTAGATTGAACTGAAATTTATCTGATTGGGTTAATCTGAGTTCCCTCTGCCTTGGGAGTTGCAAAGGCTTCAGATGTTTCCGATTTAATGGAAATTTCAAATGTAAGTTGGGGATACTGTGTTAACCACAAAAATTGCCATCGATATCAGCATTTTTCTATGAATGCATACACACAAAAAAATCTCCATAAAATGTTATTGCTTTAATTGAATCTACTTAAATCAAAGAAAGAACTATAACTTATTTGTAATAATTTGTAGAAAACTTAAAATTAACAGATAATTTAGAATATATCTGATATGTGGCAATGCAAGATTAAGAGATTTCAACAAAATTGACCGATTTGTCCAAAGTCAAACAATCATTTAGTATTATAGCTGGAACTAAAACTCAGTCTCCTACCTCTTAGTACTGTGCTTTGAAAAGTAGCTTTTAGGGTGAAGGATTGTTCTTTCATGACAAATGTGTTGTTAGGATAATGGGCACTTTAAGAAAAACTGAGAGATTTTTTTGAATGCTTCTGCTAACTCTACTTCCGTATATATTCTTTGAAACTTTGAGTTTCTTTTCCCATAATTATACTCGGTAGTATAGATCTCTTTCTTTCTCTCTCACTTTTTTTTAATCAAAACATTTTTTGTTTTGTTTTGTTTTTACCACCTGAAGTGGATTTTAAAAACAGCAATCTAGGGAAAATATAAGATATGCAATGGCATATTTACAGTTTACTTAGACTAGTTCATAATGAATATAATTTAGAGAGAAGTCTCAGTGATGAAAAAAGCATCATAATTTCAATCAGATATGCACAATTAAACAAAAAATGTAGAACTGTGCTCAGTAGATAATGACTATTCTGTCTTCATGTGCCAATCACATTCATATCACATGTTCACAGTGATGTGCAATAGTCAATTATAATAGATTTAATGGACACTATTACTTACAGAATAAGTTTTCTGTTTGTAAAAATTAGCTTCCATGTTTTTATCAAACCTCTTAGTGCTCTTT
>NW_012148508.1:3150777-3153371 GCF_000956105.1 Propithecus coquereli
CTAATAGAAGAAAATTAGAACATTTTTGTGACCTAGATGTGGGGAAGGGCTTTATACAAAAGTCTGAAAGGAACACATCAAAGAAAATATATTATCTGTATTTGTGTTTCATTATATCTTAGTTAAGAATTTTTTTGCAGTACAGACATAAGAGACAAAACCAGTAAACACAAAACAGGATGTGGAAGATATTTGTCATTTCTAAAATGCCAATCTGTTAGTTTAGAGGATAAAAGAAACTGAAAATTTACAACAATGGCAACTACAAATTTGTAATCAAACAAATACAAATTAAAAAAATAATGAGATGTCATTTTTAAATAGCAACTTGGATAATGGAAAGTGTGAAGCTGAAGGAATTCTCTTCCACTGCTGGAGAGTGTGAGTGAGCAATCAGATATGTTTATCACACCATTATTTGCAGTAGTAGAAAGTCGAAAACGAGCTGAGTTTTTATCTCTGAAAAATGAATAGCTAAAATGTCATGGATTCTGACCATGACAGATGGAATAGCCCCCTTCCCCAGCTTGACCAAGCTTTAAACAGATTTCTTCCTGACAATAGTCCCCTTTCTCTGCTTTTGTTAGATTATTTACTTTAGAAAACTTGCAATTGTAAATTGTTTCTATGCAATTTTAACATATAAGTCTTCTCTCAGACTCTTATCAGTTGTACAAACCAGAAACGTTTTTTCTGAAAGAACTGGGAGTGATCTTTCTGAAGTGTAATTATCAAGGAAGATAGTGACCGGATCTCCATCTCTGGGTTTCTATGGGACAGCAGGAGGCTAACTTAGGTAATGGTCAATTAGCAAGTACAAATAGCCTAATCACCTCGATCAACTTCTTCTGTAATGTCTTCCACTACTTTTCTAGTAGTTCACTCCAGGGCTTAAAAACTCTCTCACCTTTTGTTTCAGGGGAATTGAATTTATCTCTCTCCTTTATTGCAATAATATTGACCTCTAATATTAGAATATTATGAGGCAGTTAAGAACAATGGACAAGATGTAATATTAAGATGGCTATGTCTTTAAAGGGCAAAGCTTACTAAAAGAAGTAAATAATTCACTGAAATATATAATTTATCATTTACATAATGTCATTTATGTTAAAAATACATGGACATACATCATAAATAGATACTTTGCAAGTGTATACACAAACAACATATACATTATACACATGCTATTGTAGCAAAGGAATGGGGGAAAGGTAATGAAATAAAAGAAACAAATAAATTAATTCATTAAACAAGAGGATTTTGCAAGGACCAATCATGATAATGTGCCATTAACTGATGAATGTGATTAATTCAAACCTCTATACTTGAGGTGAAAAGAAGCATACAAACAAATAAATCACTTTTTTAGAAATTATTTTCAGAGACATCAACATAAGGGTTTCCTGTCTTTCTAGTTGTTTCTTCTATCTGTTAGCTGTCTGTCCTTTAAACACTAACGTGATATAGTCTTAGTCATTATTTCTCTTTCCTTATAAATACAGACTCACTCCTTGGTAATTTTCTCCGGTCCTGTGGCATTAAATACAATCTGTGTGCTAACAGTTCACAAATATATGTCTCCTGTCTAGACCTCTACCCCCATATTCTGCTTCAACCTCCATCTGTTTACTAGATATCTTCCCTTGAGTATTTAAGGAATATCATGTACTTAACATGTTTACAAAAGAGTTGCTGACATTCCACTCCCACAATATATAAAAATAAAATCCCCTTCTCTAGCAGGCTTCTAATTCTTAGTAATTTGCACCTGCATGCTTTCAGTTACTAAGAAAAATATTCTTGAAGTTTTAATGCATCCCTTTGTTCCTGACAACTTCAGTTGAATACCAATAATATTAACTATCTACAATATCAAGGAGGGTTCAACAACGTCTGACCACTTCTCAGAACACCCGATACCAGCCACCATCATCCCATGCTTGAATTACTACAAGAAACTCCTAATTGGTCTCCTGCTTCCATTCTTGCCCCTATGAAAACTCTTCTCAGCAACCAGGGGGTTTTCTTAAAGCACTAAACGGATTATGTCATTTTTTTTTTCTAAAATAAACTCTAATGTTACTAATGAGCTCAGAATAACAGTGAAACTTAATGCAATTTCTTAAAAGGTTCACATGGCCTGAGAATTACTTTTCAGCATGGCTAGTTGCTTAATTTTGTGGGCTAGCGCAAAATGAAAATATTAGGCACCTTATATCAAAATCAGGAAGGATGTGTTATTAAAAATACCTGTACCTGAAACTTTATTTTTCTTCCTTAGTCAGTCTGTCAACTTGTCATGTTTTAGTTTGTTAATTGGTGTCATTATAAGTAAGTCATAATTAAACATTTTAATTATTGCATACATTTTACTGTTCATCTTTATATTGTTTGATGCCAGTTTAATGCAAAAATAAGAGCATTAAATCATATGCAGAAACACTAAAATAATATCATTGATATTTTATAGCTTGTACATAGATATGCATTTCATTTTTATTAGAATAGATTGAGAGATTCCATAGACTTACTTTAATATTTATATTGAGAATTTAAGGTCCATGGAGAATTTAAGGTCCAAATAAGCATGT
>NW_012148508.1:3156966-3158829 GCF_000956105.1 Propithecus coquereli
CATGTATAAGAAAAAAATGGCATCCAAACAGTATGAAGAAGTTTAACATGCACTGATTGGACAAAAAGCAATTAGGAAGTATTTACTTCTAAATCTTCATTTAGAAGTAGCTATACTTCGGACGCGCCCATGAATTTTATAATATATTTTTAATTAACTTGATTATATGAACAAGGGTCCCACAAAAAAATATTTGCCTGCAGAGATACACACTCTAGGCTTTTACCTTTGGCCATTTGCAGACTTCATGGAGTAGGTAATGAATTTTTCACATAAAGTGGACTCAGGGTGATTATAGCTATGTTTCAAGGATTAGGGTCTCTCAGGTGATGCTGGAGAGGATATATTATTATATGTTTGGGACAATAAAGTAAAGCTGAAACACCACTCCAGGATTTCATTTACTTTCTGTGTAACCTCACTGACAAAATTCTTCTCACTTTTATGTCTTCACTTATAAACCTAGTTAATTTGATCATATTAAGATCCTGTATAAGAGTCAATTTTACTTCTTTGACTCTTCCTCGAAGTGACAATTTGCCTCCATTCCATCAACTACATCCTCGGAATTGTGTGTCAACTGTATTTCCTTACAACATTGCAGAAACTAGTTAACTAATAATTTTTGACATGTTGAGTTTCCTTTAGGCACAGGAAAATTAGCAACAATCATTTTTTTTATTATATACAATTTTTTTTTCAATATGTGGTTACTGGTTACTTCAAGTTATTACTAACAGAGAAGTAAATTCAGTTTGGCTTTAAATATCCACAAGAGTGTGCAAAGTCAATATCTAAAAAAGGAACCTATTAAAAACACATATAAAGGAAAATTGCAGTCAAGCAGCTACACCATCTGGGTCATATGAAAATGAGAAGTAGTGATGAGTGTCTGCATGCTGATGGTGCTGCAGACCTAATCAACTCACTGTCTCTTCAAGCAGTCATGTGTACAGATTAATGAAGAGAGGTGACAGAATAAAACTTCCTGCTGACTTGCTGTGGATAAGCTATTTTGCTCCATCATTGCCTAAGCTTTGCTTACAAGATAGTAGATTCATTCTAGCATGTGCTTTCCTGCTAATCGTTTTGACTAAATGAACCAAATCTCATGGTAAGAAGTGCCAATAACATCTGGTAGCTCTAAGTCAGAATCAGTGTGTATAAGTGCATCCGTGTTGCCCTTTACTCTGTGATGATCATAAATCAGCATGCTGCCACTGACCCAGCACAATATGACCCCATGTTACTACTTTATCAGGCAGAAAGCAGATTTCTCATGGCTTTCAATGCTGATTTCTTTTGTCCTATTTTCAGGTCAGTTTCGGAAGTCAATGAAACCATTTTTAGTGTGTTCCTTTTCAGTAGCCCTAACCACTAGTTATCTCGAACATGATTTGAAATTTTAGTTTTGATAGACATTTTTTCATGTAAGTCAGATTAAAATAAAAACCATTGCAATAGTCCTCCCTTTTTTGCAGGGGACACGTTCCAAGATCCCCAGTTGATGCCCAAAACCATGGATAGTCCTGAACCCTATATATACTATGGTTTCTTAATCTGATAATGGAGACAGCTACTAAGTGACTAATGGGTGGGTAATATATAGAGTGGGGATATGCTGGACAAAGGGATGATTCACTTCCCCGGCAGGAGGGGAAGGAGGGCATGAGATTTCATCATGCTACTCGAAAGGGTGTACAATTTAAAACTTATGAATTTTTTATGTTTGGAATTTTCCATACATTATTTCAAACCGCTTGTTGATTGAGGTAACTAAAACCACAAACAGCAAAACTGCAGGTAATGGGGAATTCCTGTAAATGCACTTTAGTAAATACATATTTTAAATGTTTAGTATCT
>NW_012148508.1:3158879-3162046 GCF_000956105.1 Propithecus coquereli
TATATATATATTTCCAGAGAGAGAGAGGTTCATTATCAGGAATTGGTTCACATGGGTATGGAAGCTGAGAATTCTGGAGATCTGCAGTTGAGTGAGCTGGAGAACAAGGAGAGCTGATGTTTAATTAGTTAGTTCCAGTCCAAATGGCTCAGAAAGAAAATAGGAGAAGACCAGTATTCTAGTTCCAAGACCATCAGGCAAGGAAAGTAAATTCTCTTTATTCTTTTTTACTGGGCCTTTTTGTTCTTCTGAGGCCTTCAAATAATTAGATGAGTCTCACTCGTATTGGAGAGGTTAGTCTTCTTTATTCAGTCTATCAATTCAAAATGTTATTTTCCTCTAGAAACAGCTTCACAGACACATCCAGAGTGATGTTCAACCAAATATCTGGGCACCCTGTTGCATGGACACATTCAATGATAACCGCAAGTAAGAAATGTATGATAGAATGTTATTGTTGCTTTTGTTTTTTTTTAGAACATTATTGTCTTCTATCTGCATTTGAAGCAAATCACAATATAAGCAGAAAGTATGTCTTCCCAGGGTTATCAGTGCCCCCCCCCCCATATACTCAGGCATAGATGTTTCTGTCCTTATATTTGCTTCCAGTTTTGCTGAATTTCCACATTTCATTAAATCCAATGAAAGTCTGAGTTCATGGGGCATTGTGAATGATATATGCGCATGTGGTTCAAAGAACTGTAGATGCATATTGCATATATCTCCTCTGTCCACATGGATATTCCATTTTCCCATCACTCTTCATTTAAAAAATGCAACTTCAAAATGAAATTGTTAAGAATTTTAATATGGCAAAAGCAGAGAATTAAAACAGATGTAGGGTCTTTCTGAGCATGGGGTTCCGTGTGAGTGGAAAGACTGCGTTCATGAAGTGGTCCCTACTTCACAGGCTTCATCCTCTGTTACTCTCTGTCTCATACACTCTATTCTAACTCTCAGATTTCTTGCTATTCTCCGAATGTAGTACACTTAGCAATGTTGAGGGCCTGAGATTGTTGAGGACCAATCTTTAGTCTCTAGTGTCACCTGCTCAGCAAGATCTTTCCCAGCTCTCCTTCTTTTTTTTTTTTTTTTATTTTTGAGACAGAGTCTCACTCTTTTGCCCTGGCTAGAGTAAGTGCCTTGGCGTCAGCCTAGCTCACAGCAACCTCACACTCCTGGGCTCAAGCAATCCTTCTGCCTCAGCCTCCCGAGTAGCTGGACTACAGGCATGTGCCACCATGCCCAGCTAATTTTTTCTATACATTTTTAGTTGTCCGATTAATTTCTTTCTATTTTTAGTAGAGACAGGGTCTCTCTCTTGCTCAGGCTGGTCTCGAACTCCTGAGCTCAAACAATCCACCCGCCTTGGCCTCCCAGAGTGCTAGGATTATAGGCGTGAGCCACCACGCCCGGCCCCAGCTCTCCTTCCTAATGTTATATCTTTTTCACTTTGCCCTTCCACCTGATGACTCAGCAAGAAGGTTTATGTCAGATACCCACCCTTGATCCTGTACTTCCCAGCCTTCAGAACTGAAAGCCAATACATTTATTTTTATTATAAATTACCTATTCTGTGGTATTCTGTTATAGCAACACAAATGGGTTAAGACACACACTATGCATTTTGTCTCATTGTATTGCTCCCACTAGAAAGTAAGCTCCATAAAGTGAGAGAGTGTTGTTTGCTTTGTATTTGCTGTTTCCCCAGGGTATAGGATTGTTAATGTCAGGCCAGGCATGATGGCTCACACCTGTAATCCTAGCACTTTGGGAGGCCAAGGCAGGAGGATAGCTTGAGACCTAGAGTTCGAGACCAGCCTGAGCAAGAAGAGCAAGACCCCGTCTCTACAAAAAGTAGAAAAATTAGCTGAGCATGATAACATGTGCCTGTAGTTCCAGCTACTTGGGAAGCTGAGGCAGGAGGATCACTTGAGCCCAGGAGTTTGAGGTTGCAGTGAGCTATGATGATACCATTGCCCTCTAGCCTGGGAGACAGAGCAAGACTCTGTCTCAAAAAATAATAATAATTCTTAGTATCAAATGTAAAGTGGCCAATAATTAGTATTTATTAAACAAAATAACATCTTACATTTAGTCAATGCTAAAATGGAATTAAAGCAAATCAAAACAACAGTCAGAAACAAAATAGGAATGGGGATAAATCTTTCAATGACAGCATAAATTTTATGCAAGATATAACTATGGCTAGTACAAATTTAAGCCCCTGGATAGTGTTGTCTTAGGATATTAGCAGGTGGGCCCATCACCTTTGGCTCCATAGCTCAGGGGGGCCCCAGTGTGCTGCTTTGCCGTACCTTTGTTAAAACTCTGTATGTTCTGAAATTTTTTGACTCCTCACCCTTACATTGAGGAGTTTGAACCTTAGTTCTGGGGAATAGTCTGATGAGGAAAATTGGTTATTTGCAAATGTGGTGTGTCTTTCATGGCATTGTGCTTGACTGAGCCACCAGAATGGTGTTTATCCACTATTTTTAGTGACTTTCACTCATGAAAGATACCAGAAAAATTCAGTGCTCTAGGCTAACAGTGCTGACCCTTGGGTTTAAACTATGGCACACACCCTTGCCTGTCAGTATTGTGACTATGATGCCCACTGTAGTCACTGTGGTGCGCCAAAGTAATTGGGAATCTTTTACGATAAATTCTTATGACCACCACCTAGGATGGTCACCTTCAGGCCTTTTATATACTGCACGCCATGCCTCAGGAAGTAGCCCAGGGGTTTCTGTATCTATTTCCTGCAAGAGCTCTGCAATGCTAAGGAACCCTTCCAATCAATGCTCTCTCATCTCAAGTTGATGTATGATGCTGTCTTCTCCTAAGTCAATCATACACCGTGCCAGGTGAGAGACAGACAGAATGTACCTGCTCTTCTTGATTTTCCCATTAGCTTGTCACCTAACTTTATGTGCAAAGTTAGTATAGCATCGGCATTAAAAGAGATCAAATTCTAGTAACAACAATTATAGCCCAAAGATTTGAAAAGAATTCATGGTTGTAAGATGTGTCACTCTGAGTTAATGCTATAAAAGAACAGGATTGTAACATGACCAGGAAACAATTATTATTCACATTTTCTTGGATTTATGGTTGTCTTCAATAAACCACAGTAATAAACTTTGGGCAAGTCATTGAAAGTCATC
>NW_012148508.1:3173626-3174834 GCF_000956105.1 Propithecus coquereli
AATAGTTCATTCATTCAAAATTCAAGATTTCATATTTTTCAATCTATAACGCATACTCATAATACTTATGAACTAAGAAATTATAGAAAATCACATAATGGAATCAGTAACAATTATCTGAACATTGTCTTAAAGATTGGGTTGCTGAGACGTAGCCCATGAAAAGAATTTAGAATTGAGGCAGTTAAAGAACTTTAACAGCAGAATCTTGCCAGAGACTCAAGAAAAATTGCAAAAGTCAGTGTTGAAGTCACTGATGGTAGTAAACAGCAGAGTGAGTACAAAGACTTTGAGCTAAGTTACTAAATCAAATATTAAAATGAAGAGTATAAACTATCACAGGATGACGATAATGATGATTGGAATAGAATAGTATTTTTCTTATGATTTTGGATTTTGTGTATACTTCTCAGGCAAAATGTTTTTTTATTTTCTCAGCACAGGAGAATCTATTCAACATCTGAAACTTAATAAATATTAATTGACATTGCTGAAAGCAAGTGAAATAATTAGAGAGCAAGTTGAATGGCAGAGAAAGGAAGGAAGGAATATAGAACAAGAGAAAGAGAAAAGAGGGGGAAAGAGAGAGAGATGGAGAGAGGGAGGAAGGGAGGGAGGGAAGGAGAAGGAAAAAAAGGAAGGGAGGAAGGGAAGAAGAAAGAAAAAGAAAGGAAGGAAAGAATTAATCAAACATGCACTTATAAGCATATATAATTTCAAATTATGTCTAATCAGTGTAAAAGAGGAAATTTTCATCAGTTGAATTACATGCACGTGCATACACACACACATACCCCTCCCCCCACACACGGTATAGGTATAAACATGGCTTGCGAATAAACAGGAAGAAACTATCTCCAGAAAGTACTTTAAGGAAAAAACCTTGGGAATTGGAATCAGCTAGATCTGTCTTGTACTCAGTTACAAGTTTTTAGAGGAAAACAAAAGCGTCTCTATTCCCACTCTGTCAGTAAGACATACGGAAATCCAAAATACCTGACTGAAAAGATTGATTCTTCGTAATGCTCTTTGTGTCACCTTGTTTTCCCTTTCATGAACAGTAAAGAGAGAATATGTCACTCTTTATAATAAAATCAAACTGTGAATTACTCCTTTGATACGATAATATAATCTATATCACAATACATATGATGTATCAATAAATCAAATATGCACTCAAAATCTTAAAATATTCAATTATTTTTAAA
>NW_012148508.1:3176194-3176763 GCF_000956105.1 Propithecus coquereli
AATATGTCATACCATGACGAAAATAAACTAAGATATATGTTAAAGAGTGTCTGTTTATTTGACTGGAGAGGGCAGGAACAAATTTGATGTGGAGGTAATGTGTTTCCAAAGATCCAAATTTAAAAAAAAGCAGTTGGTTATAATATATGCAAAAGACCTATATTGGAGAAAATAATGTCATAGTTGAAAAACGAAAAAAAACATGGAAAGTGACTAGAGCATTTTATGAATAGGGAAGGATATGTGAGTGAGGCAGAGGTCAGATCAAGTAGAGCCCTAAAGACTTATCTAAGGAGTTTGCCTGAAAGTTTTTCAAAACCCAGGCATCATAAAACTATGGATGCCGTTTTCAGAATTTACTTCCATTGGGAAACTTAAGTTTTTCTTTTTCACAAAAGCTTTGCATCAAAAGAGAACTAAATGAATAACATAAGAAGACAATCTTTTTAATCATCCTTCCTAAGCAAAATTGGTTACCATATTCTGCTTTCATTCATATCCAGTAATGATTTATCTTGTTTTCAGTGCAAAGAATTTTTGATAAAGCTCTTTAAAAAACATTGCGGCAA
>NW_012148509.1:0-527 GCF_000956105.1 Propithecus coquereli
ACAAACACAGTGCTAAGTATTGTAAATACAGCATGCATAAACATGGTTTGCCTTGGAGGAACTCACAGCCTATATGGGAGGTGTTTCTTTTTTTTGAAACACGATTAATTTATGGAAAAATACTGAGGCTAATTATAAGCTCACGATGTCACTACAAACAAGGAGTGCCATTATAAAATCATGTAAAAATAGGTTTACCCTAAAGCTTATATTTTTTAAAAAAGGCTAAATATCCTTTCACCTTTCATTCATTCTTTTCTAAGGTATTCACAACAGATTTCCAAATTATGAGTTATAACACCATCAAATACATATACCAGCTTGGTTTTGCGAAGTCCTATGGCTGTGGTTTAAAATAAGATCACAGGCTTCTGATTTTGCATGCATGGCTTGTCTGTACTCATTTCTTTTTATTGCAGGTTTAAACACAATCCAGAAGAATCCTATACTGAGTATTCATTGTCCCAAAAGGCCATGTTATTTGTTCAGTACATGGCAATCATCAAACACTATAGAAAAAATTGATA
>NW_012148509.1:577-935 GCF_000956105.1 Propithecus coquereli
AGTTTTGGGGACTGCTCAAAGTTACAAAATTAATAAGTAGGGGAACAAATACCCAAATCCAAGTCTTCTGATGTTAAATCAAATGTTTGGCCACCCTCCTACAGCTTCTTCTGGGATTGGTGCAGAGTCGAGAGAGAACCTTTCAACTAGGTGTATGTGGGGAGATTATTGTAGGTAGAGGAAATTATATGAGTAAAGTACACAAAGCAGGGAAGTGCATGGAAACAGAAGAACGTTAGAGAGGCAGCGTAGTTGAGTGATCCTTAAATCCTTAAAGCAAGGATTCTGCCCCTTAATAGCTGTGTGACCTTTGGGAGGCTACTTAACTTCTCTGAGCCTCAGCTTCTCATCTATGAGA
>NW_012148509.1:12485-13035 GCF_000956105.1 Propithecus coquereli
TATTTTACAAAGTGGTCGATCCAAAAAAGTTCCAGCAGTGGTGGGATGTGAAGACACACTTATTAGCTTTTTCCAGCATTGGTGTTTATGAGTTTGGCAAGGAAGGAGGGCTGCCAGACCCAGGGTCCTTTACAAGGTGGCTGTGAGCTCTGTTCTGTCACCTTGGTAAGACACTGTGGCTACTGTTTGCAGAGTTGGCTGTAGTTATGCCTCTTTTCTGTGTGTGCACAATGGGGTCTCTCAGAGTGACAGTCTGTCTAATTACTGACTGGCAGCTTCGTGGGGGCCCCCAGTGGCTTCCCAGGTGGGATTTCACTGTGAATTTACAACATGCCTTTGCTTTCCCTGCAAAACTGTGAGTGCAAAAGATGCCACCCATAGATAACTTTGCTCACCAACCAAATGCTAGGTGAATCTATGCCTCTTCTCTTCTTTTTTTTTTTTTGAGACAGAGTCTTACTCTGTTGCCGGAGTAGAGTGCTGTGGCGTCAGCCTAGCTCACAGCAACCTCAAACTCCTGGGCTTGAGCAATCCTACTGCCTTAGCCTCC
>NW_012148509.1:17621-18055 GCF_000956105.1 Propithecus coquereli
AGTCCCAGCTACTCGGGAGGCTGAGGCAGAAGGATCGCTTGAGCCCAGGAGTTTGAGGTTGCTGTGAGCTAGGCTGACGCCATGGCACTGTAGCCTGGGGAATAGAGTGAGACTCTGCCTCAAAAAAAAAAAGACAGGTAAATAGCCACCAAGCCAGGCACGGTGGCTCACACCTGTAATTCTAGCACTTTGGGAGGCTGAGGCAGGAGGATCACTTGAGGCTAGGAGTTTGAGACCAGCCTAGGCAACATAGTGAGACCCTGTCTGTGCAAAAAATTTAAAAATTAGCCAGGTATGGTGGAGCACACCTGTAGTCCTAGCTACTTAGAAGGTTGAGTCAGGAGGATTGTTCGAGCTCAGAAGTTTGAGGTTGTAGTGAGTTATAATCACGCCACTCCACTTTAGCCCAGGCAACAGAGTGAGACGTTGGGTAA
>NW_012148509.1:18105-18424 GCF_000956105.1 Propithecus coquereli
GTTGAGCCAGGAGGATTGTTCGAGCTCAGAAGTTTGAGGTTGTAGTGAGTTATAATCACGCCACTCCACTTTAGCCCAGGCAACAGAGTGAGACATTGTGTAAAAAAAAAAAAAAAAGGGTAAATAACCACTAATGTGAATGTTTTATGTAAAACCAGTAAAAAATAAAAAAGATTTTTTTTAGCACCATTCTAATTCTCTGTTAAAATCATTTTAACATTTACTTTGGAATGTCCTTTAGCCACTTGGCATTTGTACCTCATGGATTTGACCTAATACCCCAATGATAAATGCCTGAAGGGATTCCCTTTGCAGGACA
>NW_012148509.1:21079-21414 GCF_000956105.1 Propithecus coquereli
TATATGGGAACTCTCTGTACCTTCTGCTCAATTTTGTTATGAACCTAAAACTTCCCTAAAAAAACAGTCTATTTTTTAAAAAATTACCAAGAACTGGAAAGAGTATAATACTCAATAAACATTCACTATATATTTTTTGCAACAAAGATATTACCTGATTTTAACATATACGATTTGATATATATAACACTCTAATGGTCTAATCATTTAGTATATACAATGGTCCAATGGAGCACTACATTGTACACACACAAAAAACATTATACAAACAGGTAAGTATATGTGTTTTCTCCACATTTATAGAAACATATCAGGGCAATATATTTAAAAAAACC
>NW_012148510.1:0-2402 GCF_000956105.1 Propithecus coquereli
CCGCCGGGAGGAGGCGGAGGAGGACGGCGGTTTGACAATGGCTGCTGAAAAGAGGGATCCTGGCGTCACCTAGGAACCATCTTGGGACCGTGAGTAGAGTTAGGAGCCGGGCCGATTCCATTTCAGGTAAGAGGTCAGTTCGGGAAGGAAGGTGGAGGATCCAGACAGACGTGTTCAGAGAGGAGGGGCTCGTGGCGCTCGTAGGAAGCAAGTCGCCCAGCTGCGCCGCTGGGGCTGGAGTCTCGCGCTGGCCCGGCGGGCGCGAGCGAGGCCCTTCGCCCTTCTGTGAGACGGACCGCGGCACCTCGGGCTCGGAGCCTGGCGCGCATGGCCTGCCCTCGGCAGACCTTTCCCGTTCCGGACGGTCTGGCTGTCCTCACACAGTCCCCGAATCAGAGAAAAGAAGTTGGCTTTGTGGCTGCCGCTGGCTAGCTCCGAAGGGGGAGGGGGCTGGGAGACGTCTGCGTGCGGTGCGGGTGTGCCAGGGCCTGGGTGTGCGGTGCAGGGGTGTGTGTGTCAGTGTCAACCGGCATCCTGAGTCACGGTGCTAGGCGTGTCCACGAGGTGGCGCTGCCTGCCTGCGCGGCTGCCACGTGGGCCTCCCCCACGCCCCGCACTCTCAGCTGCTGCGCCTGTGTCCCCTGCTCTGCTCTGGGTCGGAAGTTCATGGCCAACAGATGAAACTGCTGCTGTCAGACCCACATCCTAATTGAGCACGGACTTGATATCACACCTGCCTTCCACTGCCCAGGGCTGCACTTCCTGTTCACCTCGGGAGGGAAAGGAAGGCTTCTTTTGCTCCGAGCAAAGCACTTTACACACATTAGTGCCTTGGATCTTCATAACCACCTGTCAAGTGAGAAAACCCTGGCTCAGAGAGGTTAAGCAACTGCCCAGGGTCACACAGCCAGTAGGTGGAGGGAGCTGGGCCTGACCCCTGAGCCTGCCCTCTTCAATAGCCACTGCCTGGGCCCTGCCCTCTGGGGAGTCCAGGAAGTTTGGTAGAGGAGGGTGCAGGGAGCAGGGGACTTGTGGGTGCTTCAGGGACCGGGGACAAAGGGAAGACTGAGGCCAGACGGAGAGGGGCTTCTACAGTTGGGCCTGTGCTCCTTCCCCTACCTGGGGGGCAGGGGCTGTAGGGCTTTGTGAGCCCAGAGTGGCGTGAGCAGGGGCTGGCATGGTCAGACCCTGTGCACATGAGGTCGTAGCCTGGTGGCCCACAGATGCAGTCAGTGGCTGCCCCCTCGTGAGAGGGCTCCTGCTCCTCGGGGGGCCAAACCCCCACAGGCCCATGCTCAGCTCTTTCCCAATCCTGCCTGGCCTTGCAGGGAGCCCAGTCTGTTGCCGCTGGACAGGCTGGGGCCTCTGGCCCCACCTCCTCTGGGCCGAATGCCTGTAACTGGCCCTGGGAGAGGAGTCCAGGCTGGGTGGAGGCCCGGGAGCCCTTTCGCTCCCTACGGAGGGGCACGGAGGTCTGTCTGCCCCTCTGCCCTGCCTGGGATCAGCGGAGCTGAGCTGGACAGGACCAGGTGGCCGCGGTGCTCCGGCGCTCAGAAGGCAGCTTCGGTTACCGCGCAGCAGAGGGCAGAGGGGGTGGGGCCATCCTCTGGGGCCAGAGGAGGCTATTCCCTGCAAGTGTGACCGACCCCAGGGCCACCCTGTGCCCATCCCCACACGGGTCTGCAGCGTAGCCTGAGCGGTGGAAACACCCACGGTCTCTGGTTCCCTTGGACTTGGGTTTAATCCCAGCTCTGCCACCAGCCCTGTGAGCCTGGGGGACTAACTCATCTCAGAGCCTCAGTTTCCCTTTCTGTAAAATGGGGCCCACCCCCAGTGAAGAGTGTAGAGCTTAGGCGGGATTGGGTCTGCAAAGCCTGTCCGCTGGATGTCCACATGCTGGCTACGGACTCCTCACACTCCTTCCTCCCAGGGCCCAGCCCTGCATTGTCACCCTGACAGGGGAGGAAGGCCAGGGCCTCCTACTCGCCTCTCCGT
This sequence comes from Propithecus coquereli, assembly GCF_000956105.1. Lineage (NCBI taxonomy): Eukaryota > Metazoa > Chordata > Mammalia > Primates > Indriidae > Propithecus > Propithecus coquereli. Next base: position 1,996 of record NW_012148510.1, read on the forward strand.
TCGCAGCATTCCAAGGGACTCTGCCGGGAGCCAGGAGGCTGGCCTATTGCTCCTGCTGGACATCCAGGGCCCAGCCACAGCCTCCAGGACGGGCGGTTCTCTGGGCCTTTGGGCTCTGCATGGCTGTTTGCCCCTGAGGTCTTGGGGGGTGGGAGTATGGGGAGTCGGACTCTGGGGGAGCCCGTGCTGTCCAGTGAGCCCTCTGCCCAGCCCTGGGCCTCTGCGTCTCGTCCCCCTGCAGGGACCTGTGTGAGAAAGTCACCTTGGATTGGAGAGGTGGGGAGGAGTCACGTGTACTGAGTGCCTGCTGACGCCGGATGTCAGGCTAGGGCCAGGCAGACGACATGCCCATCTCCCGGAGGTGGGCACTGCGGCCTGCCTTTACAGAGAAGGGAACTGAGGCCACC
>NW_012148510.1:3102-27897 GCF_000956105.1 Propithecus coquereli
GAGGCCCTGGCGTGCCCTCCCTGGCTGCCACAGCGTAGCTGACCCCAAATCCGTGCCTCTAGCCCTCACTTCTGAGTTCCAGACACAGGTGTCCTCGCGTGCAGTGGCTGCTAAGCCTCCGTTCCCTCATCCTCGGAATGTCCACAAGGAAGCTGCCACATCCACCCTCCCTCCGGCCTCCGGCCTGCGTTCCCAAGGCCCTTGCACAGCCAGGCAGGAAGCCTGGAGCCCCCGCTCTGCCCACCCCGCCAGTCGCTCGCCGAGTCATGCCTGGCTGTAGGTCTGACACACATGGGGGCCGTCCCCTCTGCCCCCCTCTCTGCCTGAACTTGGCGCTGTCTCCCGCACAACCAGCCGCCCCTGCCTCGGGCCTGCCCGATTCCACCCACTGAGGGAGTAGCTTTCCTGAAGCTTCACACCGTGTTCCCATCGGGAACGACACTCACGTGGACAGCAAAGTGGCCGTTCTTCACGGGTGTCATCCCTGCTTCCACGGCTCCCTGTCACTTGGCAGATAAAGTGGGGGCACTGGAGTGCCACCAGCCTCTGTCTGCCTCTCCAGCACCCCAGCAGCCTGGCTGCCCGTGTGGGACACGGCGGGGATCTCCTGCTCTGTGTCTGCGCAGGAGGACATGGACCTCAGGGACACCCCTGGACCTCCGGCCTGGCGCCCTTCACAGGCACGCTCAGCTTGACGTGCCCGGCAGAAGGGGCGCCATGGTGAGGAACCATAGACCGGGGGCTCGCACGGAGGTTTGTTTTCCCACAGCGTGGGCTGGAAGTCTGAAATCAAGATGTGGCAGGGCTGGTTTCTCCTGAGTCCTCCCTCCCTGGCCTGGAGGTGGCCGCCTTCTCCGTGTCCTCACGTGGTCTTCCCTCCTGCCTGTCTGTGTCCTCCTCTCCTGGACACCAGTCATGTTGGATCAGGGCCCACCCTGATGGCCTCGTTTTAACTTTTTCACCTCAGTAAGGACCCTGTCTCCAAATACAGTCACATTCTGAGGTTCTAGGGGTTGGGACTTCAACATCTGAATTTGGGGGACACGATTCAGCCTGTAACAGCCCCCCAGGGAGAAATGCATCTCAAGGACATGGGGAGAACTCCCTCTTCAGAGAAGGGCTGGGAGTCCCCCTTCCAGCCTGGAGGGTCTGAGGGGAGGCCGTGTCACCACAGAGTGACCGTCCACTGTCCCTGGATGTGTTCACCATCACACGGGGGGCCAGTCCAGGCATGGGGAGGGCTGGGGCGAAGCTGCGACTGCAGTTAGTCCTGCCGTTCGAAGACCAGAGTGGAGCAGCCTGGCGGTGGCTGGAGCAGGGTGACCGTGGTAGGCAGCGTGGCTGTGCTGGGCACAGGGCCTTCTCCATGACGATCGTGACTCTGGAAACCCGTGGCATCTCCACAGTTACAGCTTGGCCTGTGGAGGCCGTCATACCCGGACCCCTGCTCCAGCGGCCTCACAGAGCTGTGTTTTCCGAGCCTTTCACACCCTGTTTTCCGTTCTCTGACCCCCACCCCATGAGAAGGGACATGCTGTGTGCGTTTGAGAGCTCAGACGCCTTCTGGCACGCGTCCGTTGCGCTTGGCGGTGGCCTGGGAACAGAACATGGTAGCAAGAATCAGAGCTGTTGGAAAGTCACAAAAACATGTGTTTTGATGATGTCGTAAACTCTTCAGTCTATAAAGAAATGCAAATGATGTAACAGGAATGTGTTCCGAGGTCCCAGGCCCAGGCCCTGCAATTCCCACCTCTGCTCCGGGGGTAGATGCCGACCCCTCTGGGTGCACAGTGGGGCCGAGCATGGAGAGGAGCTCAGATGGGTCCTGGGACTGTGATAAAGGCAGGGTGTAGCTTTGTCTCTTTCAACTTATCCATAAATTCCACCCAAGATTATCACTTATATACTCAAGGACTTATCAACAGAGTCCTAAGGATTGGCTGCGAAATTTGGTGGTCAGAGAATATGCCACTCACTCATTCATTCATTCATTTGTTCACTCAGCTGAGAGGTTTGAGTCCTTTCTGAGCTCTTATGGAAGTGCTTTAGTAGCAGTTCTCAAAGTGCGGCCGCCAGATTAGCAGCATCAGCACCCTTAAGGATTGGACACTGGAAATGCAAGTTCTCAGGCCCCAGCCCGGACTCATCAGAAACCCTGCAGGGGCCCCAGCACTCCGTGCCTCAACAAGCCCCCATAGCCGATGCCAGGGCGCACTCAGGCCGAGGGGCTGGAGAGAGAGGACAGGGGTCTAGATATAAGGCGTCACAGAGAAATAAAAGGACAGCTGAGCGTGCAGACGGGAAAGGCGGCCAGACAGGAGTGCAGGCGTGAGCCAGGCCGTGAGGTCCTCGCGCACTGTGCCATGAACTTCCAGTTTTCTTTGAAACTGGTGGGAGACGTCGATGGATTTAGAGCTGGAGTGACACGATCATGTTGGAACTTTAGAGAGCCCATCTCAGATGTGTTGGGGGTGGCCTGGCAGGAGCCAGCTCAGAACCAGAGAGACCAGCGAGGGGCCTGAATGAGGGAAGTGACAGGGGAGGGCGGGGGTTGGAGCTGGGACCCGTCAGGCCCACGCAGCCGCAGCGCCAGCTGATTGCTGGCGGAGATGAGGCCAGGAGACGCCTCAAATGAGTCCCAGGTTTCTGGCGTGGAGATGGGCTGGCAGTGATGTCATTCTTTGGAGCAGAGGTTGGAGGAGGAGTGAGTTTGGAGAATTCTGTAATGAATTCAGTTTGGGACCTGCGTTTGAGCCGCCTGCAGAACTTCCAGACTGAGATACGGTCTGGTGCCAGGGCAGTCGGGCTGGAGACGTCGGGGAGCTGGGAGGGCTCCCCCGGCGCAGCAGCGATGAGCAGACACAGAGTGGGGCGCGGAGCCTTGTGGAAGCGCAGCCCTCGGGTCGCTGGTCACTGAGCTCGCTCTGGCTTGAGGACAGGCGGAAAAGAATCAGGGACATTGTGTGCAGAGTCCCGCACGTGGTCGGGGAGCTGGGCAGGGAAGAGGGAAGCCTGTGGCCAGGTGAGGGCCCGTTCCGCCTTCTTCCACAGAGGCAGAACTGCCTAATGGGGTTGAGGCCTCCTCAGTGCTCAGACCCAGCGAAGGTCCTCTGCAGGCTGAGCAGGGAAGAGACAGGCCTGGACCCGCACCCAGAAGGGACGGGGGAAAGGAGCAGGTGCATTTGCTGTGGCCAGGGCCACACTTCATCGGGTGGTTTTGTAGCTCCAGGAGAGGGACAGGAGGGGGTCTCCAAAGACTTAGGAGGGGCTTTCTGACCTCAGGCCTGTTGCTTATCCCAGAAGCCCCTCCCCTGGGGTGTCTGGGGAAGCTGGACTCTCACTTCGGGGATAATGCGGGAGGGTCCCCCACCCCCACAAGAGCTGGGTCCAGTGGACCTTGAGGGTCCCCTCAGTACTGAGACAGGTGACTCTGTGGCTCATTCTCCAGGTGACTGTACCATGCATTTATTGGTGAGGTGGACAGGCCACAGCCCGTCCTCATCAGATGTCACCTCACAGCAGATGGAACCTGAGCGGGCTCTCGGGCCGGCTTTCCCTGGACGGCGGTGGGGACGGTTTCTAGCTTGATTCTGTTGTCTTTTCATTCATCTGCCTTTCTGTTATGGCTCTGGCTCTTGGTGGTGGTCCTGGGGTCTTTTAATGAAATGAAATCACAAACCGGGACTATTTTGAGGATGAAGAGGGTGGGCACTGGCCATGCTAAAGGCACTCCTAGAGCTTTGGGAGGAACGTGCTGGCTAATAAGTGACAGCACACGGTACAAGGATGGCCCAGGCGTGTCCATTGCCTCCCAGGGGACCCCGCGGGTGCAGGCATCGCAGTCCCTGACTCGGCACTGCACAGCCTAGTGGTGGCAGGAGACGGGATGTTTGCGGCAGCTCGTGGAGAGCGTGGTGTCAGGGATGGTGCTGTGGGTGGGAGGGGTGGGCCCGGACAGCAGGTGCAGGAGGAAGAGGGCAGGGAAGTCCCTCCAGGATAGGGAGCGCAGGGTGTTAAGACCTGGAGGTGGTGGGGACCCTCCAGGTAGGCTTGAGAGTTTCCAAGGTCCCATGACTGGAGCAGCGAGGGAGCCGGGAGTGGTGAGGGCGAGGCCGTGGAGAGCTGGGGCTCAGCCCTGCTCCGGAGGGGACGAGAGCCCCCAAAAGACTCTGTGCAGGGGGACGGCGCCACATCCACTCCAGCAAGACGGTTCTGGCGGGGGTCTGGGTGACACAAGACGAGGGGTGTGGCCAGGTCAGCGGGAACGGGCTGGCGGGGAACAGGTGGCCAGAGAGGCAGCTCCGAGGACTCCAGGCTGGGTGGGGAGAGGAAGGCGGTGGGGGTGTGCACTGTGGTCCATCACGAGTGTCTCGGACATGCGTGCTGGTTGTCTCAGCATCTTACTTTTAAATTACGAAAGTGAGAATCAATAAACTTTTTTAAAAACTTGAATTCATTGTACTTGTTTTTGAAGGGAAACAAGAGATTGAGTCACGATCTCTCAGGCCTCCAAAGGGCCTTCAAATTCCTGTTGAAAACTTGGACAGGGGACTTGTAACATCCTTGTTGACTGTCCTTATTAACTGAACATTTTATTTGAAGTGCACTTAGCACCTGCCTCCAATTACGCAGCCCTGGCGGAGAGCGGAGCTCTGATTAGCTGCGCGGCTTACGCTGTCGCTGCATTACCCCAGGCAGTGGCCGTCATCTGTCTTCATCAAGCCACGTCCTCAGCGGCCTGACAGCGCTCCGGGAGGGGACAAGGATGGTTAGTGCCCAGAAGCCTTGTTGCTCACGACAGCTCTGCGGTGCCCAGGGAACGATTTGTATTCATTACTGTCCTCCCGTCACTGCCCCGGCTTTGTGGTGCGCAGGCAAGGCTGATCACGTCGAACAAAAAACTTGGGGAGGTGATGGCAAGGACAATTCAGACGACAATGACCCTGAGATAAGGCGGGGCGGCTGTGGCTGCTACTGCTAGGAGCACCTGCCGTGGGCGGGGGCCACGCCAACCCATGACCTCGTCCTTCTCGTGTGTTGATGCCATAATGACGCCATGAGGTCAGAATTCTCAGGCTCTTGCTCTATTTTGCCCTTGAGGGATGAAGATTGGGTCCTGACCATTCACTCAGAGCAAGGGGTCTGCACTTTCTGCCTGGAAGCCCACCACAGAGCTTGGCTGCTACCTCCAGCCTCCATCCGATGCTTGAGAAAATGACTCCCACCACCCTACTGTCCCCTTCCAGCAGGGCTGGCCTCCTGTGGGTCACATGGAAGAAGGGCCTGTGCTGGGTGGCTCTGTGGTCATGAGCAGTCACCTCCACCATGTCCATCACAGATGGGCACCTTGATTCCAACAGGGCTGATTATTGAGTGTATTAAATGTAGGTAGGTGTGTGTGTGTGTGTGTGTGTGTGTGTGTGTGTGAAGCTGAATGCTTAGAGTGGGAACAGGGGAGAGCTGTGGAATTAGTGGAAAACCTCACAATTCCTGGGGTTGGCAAGAGCGGGGTTGGAGTGGCAGCTCGACGTTCAGCAGCTCTGCCGTCTTGATCTTGGGTGAGTCTCTCATTGACACGAGCCTGCTTCGGAGAACCCCACATTGAGATGGAGCCCTGGACTCACCTTTACTGCTGAGGGAACCAAGATCTCTAATCTTCCTGTCAGCTTATTCAGGAGGCCACCTGTCTCCCCCTGTAACATGAGGAGACAGATGGCCCCGGGCACAGTGTGTGAGATGCTTGACCATGTGCTGTCACGGCAGGTGTGGTCACCTGCAAAACCCTGTGTCCCTTCCACTTCCCCAACACTCGCACCAAGTGGATAAGAGCCAGCCCCCTGCTGAGGGACACACACCTGGTGGACTTGCACGGACAAAGACACCTGGCCATGAGCAGCGAAAGCAGGGGCCTAGGCCTCCGCGTCAAGGAGTCTGGCCTTCCCCCCCAGCGTCCAGCCCTTCTGTGCAGCCCAGGGCTGGAGCGTGAGATGCAGCAGGCAGGGGGAGGAGGTAAGGTCCACACCTGACCTATCCACGGATCCTTAGGCTCAGAGTGAAGCTTTAGGCATTGAAAGGAAATCTCTGAACAGTAAAAAAATGAACAATCGATTAAAAAATGGGCAAATGGTCTGAATAGACATTTTTCAAAAGAAGACACACAAATGGCCAAACAATATACAAAGAAGTGCTCAACAGCACTAATCATCAAGGAAATGCAAATCAAAGCCACCATGAGTTATCGTCTCACCCCAGTCAGGATGGCTGTTATCAAAAAGACCAAAAAATAACAAAAGCCGGCAAGGATGTGGAGAAAGGGGGACTCTCATACACTATTGGTGGGAATGTAAACGAGCGCAGTCCCTGTGGAGAACAGCACAGAGGCTCCTCAAAACTCTACCACAGAACTACCGTAGCATCCAGCGATCCCGCTGCTGGGAGATTATCCAATGGAGAGGAAGTCAGTATGTTGAAGAGACATCTGCACCCCATGGCCAGTGCAGTGCTCTTCATAACGGCCAAGACGTGGAATCAACCCAGGTGCCCAGCAGCAGACGAGTGGGTGAGGAACGGGTGGTAGGCACACAGTGGGTCACTGCTCAGCCATAAACAGAGTGAAATCCTGTTGTTCACAGCAACATGGTGGAACTGGGGGACGCCGTGTTACGTGAAGTGAGCCGGGAACAGAACGGTAAACACTGTGTGTCCTCGCTCATCTGTGGAAGGTAAAGATGTTGATCTCATAGAAGTAAAAAACAGGACGGAGGACATTAGAGGTTGGGAGGGGTGGGGGAGTTTTGTTAAAGGATACAGAATTATAGCTGGAGAAGCGGAATGAGGTCTAGTGTTCTACACCACTGTAGGACGACTGTAGTTAACAGTAATATATAGTTTCAGAAAGCTGTGTCCAACACAAAGAAAGGCTAAATGTTTGAGATGATGGATCTGCTAATTACCCCGATCTGATCACTCTACATTATATGCATCAAAGCACCACTATGTACCCCACAAATATGTACAGTTATTGTATGTCAATTAAAAATGTTTAGAAACAAAAAAAATCAGAAGGAAAAGATCTTCTGTAAAAGAACCACAATTGGACTGTAGTCGTCAGCAACGGTGATACAAATATTTCATCTCTTTCTTTGAGGCATGTAGTAGGACTGTGTGAAAACAGGAAACTCTTCCTTGAAGTTAGCTGTGGCATGTGACCTTCTCTGTGCAACGAAATGTGAACAAAGGTGACAAGTCAATTCCTAGAGGACCTGTGTGATTTGCCACCCCCCTTTTCCCTGTCTAAGCTATTATGGAAGCATATGTCAAGACTGAGCCTTTGAAACCTGTGTCTCTGTGACTGTGAGGGGCAGAGCCCTCTGCGACTTGTGTGGAAAGTAGTGTGGGCAGGAAATAAACTTGTATTAAAAAATAAAAACAAGTCTCTGAGCCCTGAAGTCCTGTCTGACTGGCCGTTGTGCTGGAAGCTGCCAGCCTGTGCCCAGGGGGCCTCCCCTCTGCCTCGGCCAGCCCACCAGCCACACTTGTGGGACCCACCCTGTGGCCACATCCCTGCCTGTCCTGCTCTGGGAGAATGGCAGGTCACAGCAGGCTTCCTTCCTCAGCTCCTTGGCTCGGGACTTTCCCCTCCAGGCCCTCCCGTGTCTGGGGTCCCCCTGTGTCCTCGTGTCGTGGGACCCCACCACAGGCTGACTGTGCCTCCCCAGCCCACCTGCTCCCTTCCTCACTGGTCCTCACACGATGCAACACCCCACTTCCATTTTTGGAACCCACTCGATCCTCAGGGATCTGACAGTGCTCCCCGTGAAGCCAGACTTAGTTCAAGAGGTTGTGTCAGGGCCTGGCTGAGGAGCCAAGGGAGGGGTGGGCATGAGGACACTTGGAGGTGGCCTGTTTCTGAGATTCTAGAACAAGTGGTGCTGCTCCGTGAGTGGCAGTGTGGACTAGTGAGGGACATGTGTGCTTTCCAGGGCTGGGGGCTGGGCTCGAATCCCCGGTCTGCCTGGGACAAACTGCATCGCTGGGGCGAGCCACCTAATAGCTCCAAGCTCTGTTTCTGCATGACGTGTGTGGGGCAACTTCGTAGAAAATGAGTTTCTTGAAGGGGTGAGTGGTTGGCAGAGAAGCCTGGAGCACAGGTTTGGAGACCAGGCAGGAACTGAGGCAGGCTTGGCCGCCAAGATCAGCTGGGAGGATGAGGTGGTGGGGGGCCCAGCTGCTGGCACTCCTGCCCCAGGCCTGGTAGAGCTCACTGCTGGGAGGCAGAGTTTAGGTGACTCACCCAAGCGGGCACAGGGGCAGGACAGTGGCTGAACCTGGCCTGCCCAGCTCCATGGCCGTGGTGCTGGCTGGGCCCTGCCTCCTGCAGGACTCACGCACACGGGGCCAGTTCTCCAGGCACGGAAGGGGGTTCAGAGGCTTGGCCGCAGACAAAGAGAACAAGAGGCCACAGACGCCCAGTTCATCTGCTTTCTGGGGAATCCTGGAGACTAAAGACAAGGTCTGTTGAGTCCCTCACTCCCAGAGGGCCTCACTGAGCGATCACAGGTCCTGCCTCGGGCAGCTTCTCTGCAGCCTCAAATCGACTTCCTGCGTCCCCACTGCCCAGTGAGGAGACACCTGATGGTCCCAGAAAGGACCCTGAGGGCATCGGTCTAGCCTCACCCACCATTCAGCCCCGACTGTGCAGTGCCCGGACCCTAGGGAGGAGGAGGCGGCTCCACTGGGTGACTGACTTTCATGTCACAAACCCAGGGAGGAGAGGAAGGGGGTTGTTGTCTGGATGAGTAAGTTTTTGGATCTTGGGAGATAGTAGGGAGAAGGTCATGCGCTTTCTGATTTTAACCAGGATTTCCACGGAGACAAGGTGGGGTCTCTTACTAGCCCTCCTGCTGGTTTGGGAGACATAGAAGGTCTGGCTGCACCAGCAACAGGATCAAGGTGACGTTTCACCCTCAGCTTGTTCTGCCAGAGATGAGACATGACAGATGCCGAGAGCACAGTCTTCAGCGCGGGCGGATGAGGGCGTGAGGTCCTCCTCCCTTCCTTCCCAGCTTCGGGTTCTGTTTGACCTTTGCTGGGCCTTAGCGGCTTCGCTGTAAATAGAACTCAGGGTGTGTTGCCCAGGGCCATTACGAGGATATGCCAGAATAATTTCTGTAAACCTCCTAGAAGAGGAGAGAGCAAATGTTCTCTGTGAAGAGTCAGATGGTAAATACTTTAGATTTTGTGGGCCACATGATCTGTCGCAATGACCCACTCTGCCGTCGCAGCCTGAAAGCAGCCATAGACGATGCGCAAGCGGGTGGACACAGCTGTGTCCCAGTAAAACTTATCTGGCAAAAATAGACAGCAGGTTGCATTTGGCCTGCAGGACTTAGTTTGAGGAGCCTGTCCTAGAAAATGGTGGCGTTTACTTAGCGTGAATCCCTCTGTCAGGGAAAGCTGGTTTGAGGGATAAAAAATTGAGGAATATGCTCAAAAATGGGTGTGGACAGTGGCAGAGGGAAGCAGGGGCCCAGAAGGACGCCACAGGGCATCCCTGGGTCGCTCCATAGAGCACCTGCTCCCAGGCCAGGCCTGTGGCCAAGCCAGGCCTGCCTGGAATACTCTGTCTCCCAAGAGTGTCCTGTACCCCTGGGGGGCAGCCACATGGATGCCTTGCGTGGGGCCCCTGCACAGTCCTGGGGCAAGACTGACTCTCTCTCTGAACTGGGGGACTTGTGCCACCACGGGGGTCCTGACTAGAGGCTGTTGTTGCACCACTGGCCTGGCAAGGGCCACATGTGCTCGGGGGTGGGGGGCTGTGCTCACGTGACCCCTTTGCTGGTCCCCAGAAGCTTTGGAACCAGTCACTGAGTGTACGATTGCTCTCTGTGCCAGAACCATGCCAAGCTCTCTCGGCGGGACCTATAGCACCAGATTTTGACCTTGGAGGTCACATGTTTGCCACCTTTACTTTGGATTCAGCAGTAGGAGTCCCGGGTCTATGTGTCCGGGGCCGGGAGCTGGAGGGCGGGTGTGGAGCTGGAGGGAGCACACGGGGCCACGGGGGGTGTTATCTCACCCCAGTGCAAGGGTGAGCGCCCCAGCCCCCACCTCACGCACCTTCGAGGAGCCCGCAGTGTCCTGGGCTGAGAGCCTGGTGGACAGAGGGCAGCGGTAGAAGCTGCTCAGTGCTACGCTTTGGTTTTTCCCTGTCGATTTGGCTATTTTCTATTGTTCAGAACTGTCCTTGAATTTTAACCTGTTTTTTATTGATGGAGATATAGACACTCAGAACTGTCCTCAAGTTCCTTCTAGGTCATAAATGTGTTGCTGTCCGCATGAGACTGTCCCCCCACACGCCCCCTTGCTCCCACTCTGCAGACAGAGTGTGTGGAAGATGATCGGCTGCTGGGGTGTGTTCCCAACCGGGCCGGCTCGAGCAGCCACACGCTCTGTGACAGGGGCCCTGGGCCCAGTTAGGAGCGTCCCCCTCTGCACTTGGTTAAGTAAGGCCTATCACTGTCACCCTTTATCACACTCTCACAGGCTGTTGGCAATATGGGCTTTCTCAGCCTGCAGCCCAGTCTGTGCTGTTGACGTCCCATTAGCAAAGGGACAGCCAGTGGGAGAAGTCCGTGTCCTCTTCCTGGTGCTTGACCCCGAGTCTTTAATTAGCTCACAACACCCACAGCCCATAACTTCCGCCCAAGCCCTGCTTTGATTTCTCCAGCACAAACACTGTGCGAGGAACACTGATAAGCTCGGAGGGGCTGGGGCATAGCGCCCAGCCGTCCTCAAGTGCACGGCCAAGGCACTGCAGGGCCCAGGGCGCTAATCCCTTAATGAGGGCCCAGGGGCCACTGAGGGCAGGGGCCAGAGAGGGCGAGGGCTGGAGAGGCACAGCTGGGGTGGCGCAGAAACCCCAGGAATGTCTTACACTAACAAACCAGCCCGCGGGGCAGCGCCTCCGGCCCCACCGCCGAGCTCACGGAAACTCGTGCTAATTATGAACAGAGCAACGTGGCTCTGGACAAGAAGCTCCTTTGCAATCCCATGGCCTCTGGTGAGAGGACTTTAGAGCTGTGACATTAACACAAACAGGCTGGGGGAGGTTGGCAGGACGAGAAATCGTGGGCCCCTCGCGGCTGCCCGGCCTCGCCTGGCAGGACAATACTGAGGGCAGGACAGCCCCCGCTATGCGCCTCGGCCACTGCAAACACACCTGCTCACAGCAGTGGCCGCGTTCTGCCCACTCGCTCTAGAGGTTCCGATTTCACCATCTCATCCAGACAGCCTTGAGAGGCATGCGTCATTGTTCCCAAGTCACAGATTAGGAAGGCTCGCTGAGGGTCATCCTCGCCAATAGGGAGCAGAAGTGGGATTTGATCCTAAGACTGGTTCCACAGCCCCATGTCAGAACCACTGCGACGGGGCAGCTGCCTTGAGTACCCTGAGCCGGGCTCACCTTGGTGGATGGACCGGGCTGGAGGACCCTCCCCCGTCCTCATTCCTGACTTCACTGAGGCTCCCCCACGCAGCTGGCTCTCTGCCAGGCCCACACCACGGATGAAGGCCCATCCTGGGCAGCAGGGAGGTCCCTCCACAAGCCCAAAGCCTGGCGGCCCACCCATAGGTGCCAGCCTCCCTGGCCCGGCCTGCCCTCTGGTGCTGGCACGGTCAAGCTGCCCACCAGGCTGCAGCATGCATCTGTCCCAGGCCATGTGAAACTGCCCTGTACTTGTCCTTGGAGCTGGGCCCATCTCCCCAGTCCTGCCCCTCAGCTGCATGGGGGCACCCGCCTCCACCCACACATGGTGTGGAAGAGAGTGTGGCCTGTCCCTCCGCCCCACCCACACTCTCTCCTGCCACTCTGCTCTCCGCAGTGGGTACTGCTCAGACCCAAGCCCACTCTGAGTCTGCAAGGCCCCAGCTGAGTCTGCAAGGTGGCAGGACAGTGGGCCACCACTTCCACTTGATCCCTCCTGCAGCTCTCGGGATGTCCTTCTGCATGTCCTGGCCCAGGCTAGTGGGACAGGAGGAAGGGGGGCTCAGTGGGCACCTTCCTCCCATCAGAAGAGCAGAGGGGATTCTTTTAAAAAGGGGAAAGACAGAAAAGACCTGGGACTCAACCCTCTATCCCTTTACCCTGCTTTTATTTACTTGTGTTCAATTTTAGATGCTTATGTGTTTTTTTAATATCTTTCTTCTTGCTTTACGTGTTAAGGGCTGTGAGGACAGGGACTGTGCTCGCTCACGCGTCACCGAGTCCGAGAGCATTGCCTCTGGCCTGTGCCCACGAGATGCTCCGGACAGAGTGTGGAGCACAGAGGGAGGGAGGAAGGGAGGAGAGGAAGCAGGAGGGAGAGGGAGAAGGAGGAAGGAAGAGGGGAGCCAGGAGGGAGGAAGGGAGGGAAGGAGGGAGGGGCTGTCTTCGGAGGTGGTGCCTGTATGTTGTCATTCAGGGTGTGGCGTAAGGACCCACAGACCCAGGCCCAGCCCAGGGAGCCAGGCGCCTGCTGTCGAGGGCTCCCCTACAATGTGGGGGAGCCTGGGAATGTTTGTTGCAGAAACGAACAAGCAACTCTGAGAGGCAGGTGTCGTTCCCCGTCTGCAGAGCAAATCACCAAGGTCCCAGGTGCTTTCTGCAGGACGGGGTGGCAGGCCCAGCTGGCAAACAGGTGCAGACGTCACACATGTGGAGATGCTACTTTATGCCAGTCTTTACCACGTTGTGTACTTCACAGTTTATATGGCCTTTATTATGAAGTTAACTCATAACAAAAAAATTAAAAGTGCATTTTAAAAATTAAGCTCATTGCTGAATCAATACTTACTCATGTTGAGTTTCCCAGCACCCAGATGACACTCGACCTTTAAGCTCTTTTTACACTCGGCTACCACTGAGCTTGAAACACATCACGGAACTGTGTTTATTTTTAAAAATTTCCAACAGCAGGTTATTTGCTGGAAAATATTTCTGCTTATCAGGATAATTTGTGTTTCCTGAAATGAAGTGGACGTCATGTCCCAGGCACCATCTTTCTCATAAAGGATGTGGGAAGAAATTCTTTCTGTCCCTTGAGACAACATCTGGATGTGCCGTCCTTTATCAAGAGGAGATTCCTCCCTGTTAGTCAAACTCAAAAGCCCTCTGAGTACTGCTGGTGAATTCTCAAAAGGTATTCCCAACAGCCTTTTCATCACTGAAATGAATTTTTGTGATGAAAAACATCTTTAGTCTTGGCACTGTACACGACACTTGATTTAAGGTAACTGCTGATAAAGTTGTCAAATATCACTTTACTCTATGAAGTATGGTAAGATTTTAAGAACTGAGTCTGGCAATAAAAAACCCCGAGACCGGACAAGGACACTTCTGTAGCTCGCCTTACGCTCACAAAAGAATAGTGCCGAGGCCTGGGGAACTGCAGACAGGCCGCCACAGGACAGTGGTAAGGTGGGCTTTGAACGCGGGGATTGTCTGGAGGGTCCCCCACCCTTTCCAGGTTGAAACTGACCCAGTGACCCAGAACACAGGCCAAAACAATGAGATCACTGATGAGTATGTCATGAAGTTAGCCCGGCCCTGTAGCTCCAGAGGTATCCAGGGCTCAGAGAGGTTGGGACACTTGCTCAAGATCGCACAGCTTCTAAGAGGGAAGGTGGAATTCCACCCCAGTGCTAACTGTAATTACTCCCTCCACCACCCTGAACTTTTCAGTAACAAACCATTGTCTCTTCAGCGAGAACTTTTTGGAGGTCTCTGACTTTTAGGCTGTGCTGGGAAGGGGAGAAAGATGAAGGTGGAAGGACAGAGGGGCAGGAAAGTGCCTCCAGCCAACGCTCCAAACTCTGTCTGCTGCTCGGCCCCAGTATCCGCGCGACCCAAAGGTGTACCTGACTCTGTCTCCTGGTAACCCGGGCTGACCCTGACTCAGGGATGAGGGGTGCACTGCTTTCACGGGCCCCAGGGGCTTCTGACACAGCCAGTGGGGACCCTTTACTGATAAGCCCAACGTGTGTTCAGTGCTCCCAGGTGACAATGGTCTGTCACTGTACTGCACGGGTATGGGGGGTTGCAAACCCAATGTCAGGGAGGCTGAAGAGATGGTCTAAATTCATTCATTCGACAAACATATTTGAAGCCCTCGCTGTGTGCTACCCATCACTTTAGTCTCTGGGACTATCGCAACTGCGAGAATCCCAACCCTTAGATGACATTTCAGAGACGCCATGGCCCAGGGGTTAACTGCGCAGACCCTGGGGCCAGACAGGCTGCATGGAGTCCCTGCTCTGCCACGTGCCAGCGGGTTGCTTTGGGTCTCTGTTTCCCTGCCTATAACACGGGTATTGTCACAGCACCTGCCTTCACGGGAGATGCTGAATGAACCAAATGGATTAACACTGCGTATGGAAGGCCTCGGGCAGATGGGCGAGGGGAGCACCGTGACAGCGTGGTGTGCCTCGGGCGGAGGGGCTGGGGCGGCCGATGAGTGGCGGGATGAGGAGGCTGCAGGGAGGGGAAGGGAGGGCAGGGAAATGGGGAGTGTGCGGGGTGGGCAGAGGCCTCGGTGAGGGGGATACGGGTGTCAAGACTTGCAGCGGGCCGGGAGACGAGAGCTTCCCAGACACAGGGCAGCGCACAGGTTCTTCCAGCCTCCGCCGGCGTTGCCTGGACGTGAAGCTGAGCAGTGCCGTTTTCGTTTTTCTTTTTAGATTAAAAACAGAAGTATTAACATGTTCCCTCGCACATCCTGCACCCTCTGAGGAGCCCCCTTCCTGGCAGGTCACCGTGTGGGGCAACCTGAGGTGCCGCCTCCTCTCGGTTCCTCCTGCCCCAGTCTGGGTCGAGGGTGCGTCCTCTGCTCCCTGCGGCTCCCCGCTGACAGGACGGCCGCGGTGCCTCTTCCCAGGAGGAGGCCCCTTGAGGGCAGCCCGGTGGCCACCCTGGCATTGTGCCGCAGCATGAGGGTGGCCTTGGTGCAGCTCTTTGTGTGGTTTCCCCAAAGTCAGCCGCGTGCGCTGTTTCCCTGTGGAGGAGCAGTTCCCGCCACGCTTGCAGTGGAGGCAGGCTCGCCCTCTCCCCTAGGACGCCGGCAGGTCCCGGCTGTACTCCGGGTCCCCGGCCATTGTGTGGACGTGCCCAGTGGGGCCAGGCCTGGGGACGCACACGCACCCTCCCTTGGGCCCTGATCGGTTGTCCGGAGTGCGGATGCGGCCTGGGGAGAGACACCCCAGCCCACTCGGGATCTGCCCTTCCCGCTTGGCCATCACCAGGCCACGTCCACCTTGGCCTCCGCCTTGTGTGACTTTCAGCCTCCATTAATGCCCCAGTATCCCCCAAAAGCCACTGCCGCCGGACTTTGGAGAACCCAAGCGGCATTTTCTCTTTTTCATTACAGAGCCGCGGCGGTTGGGGGTCTCTCTAGCTCTGTCCTGCCTTGCCCCGGGAATTAGCCACAGGTGCCTCGGAGCGGTTCCCGGAGCCCATGGCCAGCAGCCCATGGGAGAGAAGGAAAATAACTTGCCCCCCTTCCCCAAAATGTGTGTAAATGAAATAGGCCTCGTCTTCGATGCGAGCCAACGCTCTTCAGTTTGATTTGTCTCCAAAGAAGTGAGAAAGTGCAGGGTGCCCCCTGGGTGGGAGTGAAGCATGACAGGAGCCTGGAAACCTGACAGGGATGCCCCGGACCGGGGTGCTGGCACCAGGCCCACTTGGCTGCGGAGCGGGGAGAAGCTTCGCTGTTGTTCCCACGCGATTCCCTTGGCCGAGATGAGGCCTGTGGGCCCTCGGCACGGGGCGGGGCAGCGCCTGCGGGGAGGTCAGCAGGCACTCACCAGCGTGTACTCGGTGCCCACCGTGTGCCAGGCACTCGCAGGTGCCACTTCTGACCTGGAAGAGGGCACAGAGGCTTTTCTGCTCCCAGGGCCAAGATGAGGGTAGGATCTGGGGTCCCCCATCCTCCCTGGGACCCCTGATCCTGCCTGGTGTGATCCTGGGTGATGGAAATGAATCCAGATGTGCACATCCACCCGCGTGACGGTCACCACTCTGATGGCCTCTGGGACCCTCCCCACTTCACTCGGTGCCTGACATCTGGATATTAGGAACCATCCAAATGACTGGAGGCATTTTCACTGTTGACCCAGATGTTTGGCATTAGCGAAGTGCCCTGTACAGGTCACTGGATGTTGTTTGAAGAGAACTGAGACGTCACGTTGAGTATTTGTCATGTTCCCGAGGGAACCGGCATAGATGCGCTGTGCTCCGTGCCCATGCTGGGGTTTCCTGCACTGCGTGTGGGGCAGGCTGGGCCCGAGCTGGGGTGGGGTCCGGAGCCTCCAGCAGGCCACCTCCTGCAGGTCCCTCTACTGCCCAACCTCGTGGTGCTCCACGAGGGTGTAGACCCCGAGCCCACAGACTGCCTGACAGACGCAGGGCCCAGGGAGGGGAGGACAGAGCAGCCAGTGGCTCTGTGCAGCGATGGGCTTAGCGCCTGCCACTGCAGACACCAGTGTCCCCAGAGGCCTTAGCACCCCTTCTCCCTTCTCCCCCAGGCCTTTCTGTCCACAGCACCAACCACCAAAGAGAAGGCGCTCTGAGAGGTCCAAACTGGCTCCAGGCAGCCCACCTGAGCATGTACCAGCGGAAAAGGCCAAAGGGCTAAGTCTAAGGCACAGTCTGGGGTGAGCTGAAGGTCAAGGCCAGATCCCCAAATCCCAGGACTGAGTCTAATGGGGGAGCTGGGCTATACGAGGGAGGAATCAAAGGTTAAAGACAGGGTCATCGCAGGGTGACCCCAGAGCCAGTCAGCAGGTGTGGGCCAGGTGGGCAGGTGGGTTGGGCTGAGAGCCCTGAGAACCAGTCCCACCCCATGCCGGCAGGTGAGTAGGTACCCAGTGGCCAGGCCTGGTGAAGAGGTCCCCCGCAGAAGGACCTTCAGTAGGCAACACCAAGCTCTCAGCACCTACAACCTAAGGTTCCAAGGACTGCGGCAGGCAAGGCCCAAGAGTGGCAGGGGCCCGTGTGCCCCTGGGCTTGGGAAGCGGAGGCGCTAGTAAGAGGCAGCCAGGCTACTGCACGAGATGTGTGGGAGAGGGCTCCCTCCAAAGGGCCCAGGGGAGAACAAGCAGGTTGCCGGCGTGTCTCTGTCCTCCCACCAGAGCACCATGGAGGGAACCGTGTATTCCAGCTGCCCCTGCCGCCCTCAGCCAAGCCCTCGCTGAGGCACATTGGCCCTGCCAGGGGCCTGGGCTCACGGCGGAGCCTGTCAGAGGGATGGAGAGGGCTGGGGGTCCCGGGGGGCCTGGTGGGATGGGTGAGGAGCTTCTGCGGGGAGTGGACACCCCCAGAACAGAGAGCTGTGCCATCGCTGCTTCTCAGGAGGGGTCGGCACTGCTCGGAACATTGTTCAGGAGACGTAGGTGGCAGCACCCAGCCCTGCAGTCAAGGGGAGGCGGGCGTCCAGGTGGGTGGAGGGCACCCTTCTGGGCCCAACTCAGCCAAAACCCAGGAAGCTCAAATGTGGGGGCAAACGGACTTCGGGGGAGAGAACTCGCGGGTAGCGGTGCTGCTCGAGGGCTACGTGTGTGTGTTTCCCTCCAACCTCCACACAGGCCCCCTAGGCCTGACTTAGCCAGGAGGGCACGAGGGACCCAAGGTCCTGGCATTTGTTTAGAGTCACACAGCTGCTTCGAAGGGACCCCCCTGATGTGGCTGAACCTTGCTGGGTCCCCAAACCCCATATGGGCCATGGCCAGACAGCCCTGGGCAGTGGAAAGAGATGCTCCGAGGATGCAGAGGGCCCAGGAGTCCTCACAGAAAGGGCTGCTGCCGGCCGGGGCCCCGGGCCAGGCCTGTGCAGCTTTTCCCCACCTCCCACTCCTCCTGTCTCCTGCAGCCTCCCCTGTGCCCTGGGCCAAGACACAGTGCCAAGCGAGGGGGCCGCGGTTGCTGTGGCGGCAGGGCGCTCAGGCCCAGCTGGAAGGTCATGTGGGAAACTTCTGCTTGAGGGGAGCTGCTCGAACGGGCCACTGGGCCCCTCGGGTACAAGGCCGTGTCTTCCCTGCCGCCTCCTCCAATGGCTGGGGGCTCGGGGTGGGGGCCTGGCTCCAGCAGCCAAGGCGGGAACAATGGTCCTGCCAGCTGCCCCGTCTCGCCCCCTCCTCAGCCGCTGCCCTCCTGGAGGACCAAAGCCGCCGTGTGAATGTGCTCTCTCTGCAAGGCTTCCCCTGGGAAACTGGGCGTCGGGGCCTGCCCTTCACGCTCCCCTGCGTTCCTCCTCTCTGCACAGAGCCCCGAGCACGGGCATAAGGGTGGGCGCAGAGAGGGTGTCTGGGCGTGGCTGCTTCTGGGCCTGGGGGTCTGTGTGGGGACGAGTGGCCGGGTGGGTCCATGTGCGGCAGGAGTGGAGAGGAAGCCTGGCTGTGGGTCTGTCCACGGGCACAAGGAGCGAGAGCCGGGGGCTCAGTGACCTGGTGCACCTGTGCAGGGAGGCAGTGTGGAGATGCCTGTGAGGCTGGAGGCGGCAGGTGTTTTCAGGGCTTGGCGCTGTGGTGCTTGGTTTGCTCGGAGGGCCGATGCATGGGGTGTCCAGGCAGGCAGGGCTGTGTCCTCGGCTGGGTCTGATCACCTAAGGCTTCACCTGCCACCGTGAGGAGTCTGGGCTCTTTCCCCAGACGTTTTGGAGCAGGAGGTGCTCGCTCTCCAGCTGCCTAGGCAAGAGGTCTAGAGTGTGGAATGTGGGATAGACGGGGCAGGAGGGTGCAGGGCCAGGCCAGCTGGTTGGGCCACCTGTCCTGGCGGGAGCGTGAGGACCTGGAGAGGGGAGGGGGAAAGGGCCAGTTCCGTGGGGTGTGGGCACTGGAGATGGGGCAGGAGGACTCTGGCCAGTTGAACACAGGGAGGGAGGGCTAGGGGGCATCGGGATGAGGGGAGTCTAGGCCAGCGTGTACACACACAGTTTGTTGACTGACTATGTGATTGGTTTGTTTGTGGTGCCAGTGGGCACAGGGGTCCTCTAGAGAGGCATCATTGTGTGTGAGAGAGAGAGGGAGGAAGAGAGAGAGAAATGGCACATACACGCACACCCCCATCCACCCCCTACCCCACCCCAGCACTCCCTGGCCCAGGCCCCCAGGTCCCTGCTGCGGAGGACGCCTGTTAACAAAGCCTCATCATCAGCATGACCGGTAGGGGGCGCTGTGCCACCAGACAGCCCAGAAAACACTTTCAACAGCTGGAAAGCCAGTTTGTACATTTTTGAGTGCGTGCCCTTCTCTGGCATCGCTGGATGGTAATCTAGCCCCATCCAAGCTGACAAACCATCCTCACCTCATTACCTCCCGTACTAATAATACCACAGGTTGTCACCCTGGGGGCAGTTGGGGCCCCTGGGCCCCTCAGCACTGCTCAGCCCGAGAACGGTGTGCACGGCCCCGGCAAGACGGCATCTGGTGCTGGGCGCGAGAATAAAGCGGGGGAAGGGAGGCATCCGGTCAGCCCCGGACCTGCGCCCCACGGAAGAGCCAGGCGGAACCTGAAGGCCGGGGCCTCCGCCGGGGCTTCTCTCAGAGCCCGGCGTGGACTTTGGCTCCGTCTTCACAGCCTCGGTGGCCCCGGGGCCTCCCAGCAGGTGGAGTTTGCTTGGAGTGGGGTCGGCAGCAGAGGCGGCAGCAGAAACAAGGAGCGGGGCCCTGGGATGGCGCAGGCCGCTCTGGGGCTCCCGGCCCCGAGCACCCTTTCAAATCTGTTCCTGGGTGCTTGCCCCGCTCTTGGGTAAAATCTGGGGCAATTCCACTGGATTTCTGGTTGCGCTGGTTGCTCTGCCCTGGAATTTCTAGACTCGATGTGACCAACCACACCTGACTCTGGGCTCTTCCAGGGGCAGAGAGCCCCACTTCTCCGGAGCTCGGGATTCCATCTGGGAAATGGAAGTGAGGAGGGCAGGGTGAACAAGGGGTGACAAGAAGCCCCCAGGCGAGTGAGAGGTTAGATGAGGAGACGTTTGTACGCCCTAACCGAAGCGCCTCACTCGGGGCAGCGGCCGACAGCTGTCCACCGTCACTGCTATTATTCCAGGATTTCTGCGGGGGAGGGAAACTGAGGGAATTTATATAATTTATCTAATTTGGTCCTTGTCGTCTACGGCAAGATAGTGGACATAGAGGCCAACCAAACTGTGGGGCACCTGCTCAGGCCCCACAGCTAAGGAGAGGCGAAGCTGGTGCCGGCGGCGTGTCTGCCTCCCGCGCCGGGGCAGCCGCACGCTCGCTGGGGCTTCCTTGGCGGCTGTGGGACCGGGCACCGACCGAGGCCAGGAAACCCAAGCAAGCGTCTCATTTGCAGCCTGGCGCTCCTGGGGCTTCCTGTGGCTTGGACCCTCTTACCGCCTCTGCTTTGTGACCAGCCGTGCAGGGTGAGAGGCGGGAAGGCCCAGCGCCGACCCGCCTGGAGGCGCAGACTGGCGGGTCCTGTTCGGCTGGGGCAGCTCTGGGGAGGCAGAGCCCGTGACCGGCTGGGGCCGGGGAGGAGCAGGGGCTGTGAGGAGAGCCTCCCGGCCGGCCCGCAGGGTGGCTGGGGCTGGGGGTGGGCGTTAGGGGATACCGAATAGTGGTCACGAACGTGCTGCGCGGGCCAGATCCGTCCTGCCGACGTGTTTTATTTGGCTTGCAGAGTGCTTCTCGAACAACTTTGAGTTATGTCTCAACAGTTTCATATAAAAATCCAGATCTGCAGTTTCTCTTGAAAAAATTGGAGGATCTGGCCGCAGATATGAAAGGAGGCGTGTGAGGATGTGTGAAGGAGAGAGGTTGCCCGGTCTCGTTGGCGGCAGACTTCCCGCAGACCCCTCCGCTCTCTGCGGCGCTCCCGTCCCTGCTGTGTGCCCGCTGGGACTCGCCTCCAGCGTTGATGGAGGAGCCCTGCACGAGCCCGAGACCCTGCCCGGCCTCGCGATCTGGCCGTGGTTCTCCACCCAGGCCGCTTGCCCCAGAAGGGGCCATGGGGGATGTGACAGGCACTCAACGTCATTGGTCTCCACAGTCTGGGACTGAGTGTAGGGACCAGCAAGGAGCCTCCCCATCCCAGGGCCAGTGACCCAGAGAGTCTGGACAGGGGACTGGTGGGAGCTGCCTCTGCAGAACCTGAGGGGCTTTGAGGGGCGCACTCTCTTCTCATGGGGTGGGAGAGGCCAGGGCTGATTTGCCCAGCCACACTCTGACACGGAGGAAAACTCCACCCTCCCTCGGGGAATGAAGGGAGAGGGAGAAGAGAGCAAGAGAGACAGAGAGGCAGACAAGGAGACAGAGTCAGAGACCGAGCGGGAGCTCAGAGTGTGAGTGAGGGAGGCTGGAGGGCTGCGCCGGGGCAGTGGGGTTCCTCGGGGCCTCAGGGTTCTTGCCTGACTTGGGACCAGCTGGACAGCTGCTACCTCCTGACATCATCTCTCCCCAGCCGGGGCCTGCCTCGCTCCCTGCCAGCGCTGGGGAGACGGGGCCAGGGAGAGTGTTCTCTGCTAACGATGTGCGCACACACCAGGGGCTCAAGAAGGCTCTGTGACCACGGCTCCTGAGAGTGTAGATTTCCTTCTGCCAGGGAGGGTACACGGGGAAGGCCTCAGCCGGCTCATGGGTGTGCTGGGAAAGGTCGGTGGGCTTCTGCAACGGCCGGTGATGAGTGGGAGGGCCAGCGCCATCCTTCGTAGCAGGGCCATGCAAGAAGGCTCGGCCCCTCTCTGAGCCCAGGCCTTGGCTCAGGAGAGGGACCCATCCTCTAGCATCCGGGGCGAACTTCAGCAAGACACAGACTGAGCTTTGGGATGCATCAGCGATGAAATCAAACCCGTGTTTTTCCGTGTTGGAAGGCCAAGCCGTGATAAATTTGGAAAGTAATAAATATTAGAGCTTTGCAAGCTGTTTCCCGGCATCTCATAGCAGATTGGCTTTGTGCAGCCGCAGTGGTGTGCCCAAGTGTGTGCGGCTGGGCTCGGGGCTGCCATGCCTGGTGGAGGTGGAGACGCGGTCGGGAACATCGAGTGCAATTCATTAGAGGCTGGCGATGGGGCGCTTCCAAGTAGAAGGTTTGGAACCCATAACCAGGCAATGACGGGGGCCAAAGCCAAACCATGGTTATTCACAGTGGGTTTCTAGCTGCTTCCAAATCTGCCTTCACCAGCTGGGACTCTGAGTGAGTCCCTCACCTTTCCCCCAGGGGCCTCGGTTTCCCCAGCTTTTCCAAGTGCTGACCATTCTTCTCTTCCTACATTCTGCGGAGTGAGCGCGAAGCCTGCACCCAGTGCTCCCCAGCAGATGGAGCGTCTGTGTTACTCAGACGGTCCATCCCAATCACGAACTGGCATGAATAATGAATAGGATCAAAAGCTGAACAGGGCCCCCGGATGGCATCTGCCCCGTCTCATCTCTGTGGCTGTCGGCGGCCTTGGCAAGCTGATAGGCACATAAGAGCCCTTTGGTGTAAAAGCCCAGATGGGGGAGATTGAGAGTGTGCGGGTGCAGAGCCTCTGGGGAGGACGGGGTCCCACTATGTTCAGGTACCCAGCTCTGGGGGTGTCCTTCCCTGCTGGTGACCTCTGGACTGCCCTGAGCCCACCCTGTGCTCGTGACTTCTTGGCCTGCACCTGGGCAGCCCTCCGCGCTGTGCACAGAATCGAATCTCTAGTTTGATTCTCCTGCCCCGCCTTTTCTCTGTAGTACCCCTCCCATCCTGGGATTGGGCTCCAGGGCTCCCCTGGCCAATGTGGACTCCC
This sequence comes from Propithecus coquereli, assembly GCF_000956105.1. Taxonomy (NCBI): domain Eukaryota; kingdom Metazoa; phylum Chordata; class Mammalia; order Primates; family Indriidae; genus Propithecus; species Propithecus coquereli. The sequence goes on from NW_012148510.1 coordinate 25,869, forward strand.
TTGTGGCACCGAGACCCATGTCAAGGTCCCCATGTGGGTATCCCCCGCAGGGAGGCAGGTTGTACTGGGTGGCAGCACCAGCCTGTCCCCGCCTGCTCAGCCACCTCCTGGGGCTCGGAGCTGATGGCCAAGTTCACAGGCTTGCCCCTCATGTGCACAGGCTGCTGGATTCCACGAAACTGGGAGGAGCCAGGCACACAGAACCTGCATAATATGTTTTGGCTCCTTCTCCATTCCTCATCTCGGTTGAAAAATTATGCCTGTGAAACAGGTTTAATTTCTGTATTTACATAATCCCAGTCTTGCTTCAGGAGAGACTCTGGGAGACTAGAGCAGCAGCCTGGCTTCAGGATGAGTAATATTGAAGCTGGAGCAGGGCAGTCCCTCCGGACGGGGTGAACCCCCTGCCCTTGCTGAGTCCTGAACACGAGGCAGCAGGCCAGGCAGCTTCCCGTTTCGTAGAAACGCCCATGGGGCTGAACTGGACAGCCCCGGGAGACCACTCGGTGCCATCTCCCCACTCTGCAGAAGAGTCCGCCAAGGCCAACAAGGTGAGAGGAGTTCACTCGCATGGGCTGTCGTTCGTTTTCTGTTCTCTGGCACAGAGCAAGGGACCCCCTGGTCAGAAGATAGGTGTTTCCGGGCTATTCCCTCTTAGGCATCCTGGTCCATGAACCTCATGGGCTGTTGCAGAGTGAGGACTGAGAGACTCTCCACCAGCCCACCCCGCTCAAGGTGAGCACTGCACGAGGAGTCCCGCGAGGGGCCGTCCCATATTTGTGAACTTTACGGAATCAGCATGTCTGAGCCTGGCGAAGTGGGTGGGCGGGGCTCAGTTTTCAGTCCACTAAAGCCGTTTATTTAAAAGACAGACTGGCCTGTACTAAGACACTTCTCCGGGAGCAGATGTGTCAGCCTTCTGGTTTAGGTGTCTGGTTGATTTCCTTTCACAACTGGTTCATTTCAGAAGGGCATTTTCTTCTGATTATCAAAGTCCTCTGTGTTTATCACACACATGTAAATGCATAAAGAAGAAAACAACCATCACTCCAAATCGTACCACTCAGAGCATTGGTAAATATGCTGGTAGAGTTCTCCTGGTTCCGGATACCTGGTGGCAAGGGAGACGCACAATAGGATTTTTTTCTGTTAATGCTGTGCTATTGTGTCATCGCTGTGTGACACAAGGCCATGGGAACTTTATTGTGCTCACATATTCTTCTGCTTCTCTGGTCATTTCTATTCATAGACTTCTGGAAGGGGAAGCCCTGGGCCAAAGGGTATGAACACGTTGAATATTTATTGCCAACTTGTCCTCCAGAAAGTTTGAGTCATGCTATTTGCTCTCCAGGAGTGTGACGGTGCCACCGCCAGTCTTTACAAAAGAATCAGAGCTGGAAATGGCCCGAAGTTAATCGAGTGACTAGATAGCCGTCACCAGAAGCCAGTCCAATCCCCACTTGAAGCGGGAGGGAGCAGCTGGCTTCTGCAGGTGGCTGAGTGGCTCTGGGTCCCAGGGCCACCAGGTGGCTTCCTGGCTAAGGCCGTCTGAGGCCGTGGAGGGCTTGTGTCCTAGCCCATCCCTGTCACCACGTTGGTCACCCATCTGGGGTCTACTATTCCTTATTCAATCTGGGACATTTTCTAAAGAAAAAGAATACAAGATTATGAATACAAAACTAGGTATAAAAGTGAATATTCACTTAAAATAATGCAACAATCAAAATAAATTACACATTTAAAGAAATCTGATAAATAATGTAAATATCACACAACTCCTTAAAAATATAATTTTTACTATTTTCCTAACTTCCAGACAGCCTTCTGTGATACTTTCCTTTTTCCATTTTTGGCTGTGTACTTCAGTTCTCCCCATCGCATGACAGTGATCTTCTAGAGTCATAATAGAAAAATAATTCAGTCTTTCCTCTGGCAGGGCTGGCCAATTTTAAAAAATATTTATAGTTTAGAAGAGTTTCTTTCAACTTCATAACTAATTGGTAATGTATAAATTATAGCAAATTATTGA
>NW_012148510.1:30272-35735 GCF_000956105.1 Propithecus coquereli
GCAGCCGCTGTGGGCGACGGTTTGACATTTCCTAAAAAACTAAACATGCTCTTCTTACCATGTGACCGAGTCATCCTATTCCTTGGCATGTACCCAAAGGAGTGGAAAACTCATGTCCACACAAAACCCTGCACGTAGATGTTTACAGCAGCTTTATTCGTCATTGCCAAAATTTGGAAGCACCCAGATGTTCTTCAGTAGGTGGCTGATAGACAGACACCCATCTCACGTCCCATACCTGGTGCACATCCAGGTGGCGGAACGTTACTGGGCGCTGAGAAGAAATGGGCTACCGGCTGGGAAAGGCCTGGAAGAACCTTAAACGCGTGTTGCCGAGAGGAAGCAGCCGCTTTGAAAAGGCTGCGCACTGCGTGCCTGCGACACTGTGGCATTCTGGAAAAGGCAAAACTATGGAAACAATGCAGAGATCCGTGGTCGCGGGGGGTGGAGGGAGGGAGGATGGACAGGCAAAGCGCAGAGCATTTTTAAGGAGTAAAACGACCCTGTGTGACACTGCATGGGGGACACGTGTCCGAGAGTGAACCCTGGTGTCAACTACGGACTCTGGGTGGTAATGACGTGTCGCTGCAGGTTCATCCATCATGACAGATGTGCCCCTCCGCTGGGGCATGCCGACAACGGGGCAGGCTGTGCGCGGTCGGGCGGGGATACGTGGGAAAGCCTTGTAGAGTCTGCTGTGATCCTAAGGCTGCTCTAGAAAGTAGATCTATTAAAAATCTGTGTATTCGGTATTTTGTAACTTATTTTAACAGACACTTGCACGTAATCCATTCCATCGACATCCACTAACCCCTGCTGTGTGCTAGACCTGTGTGAGGCCCAGGACACAGTGGAGAGACAGGCTGGCGTGGTACCTGGGTTCCAGGCACCATAATCCCTCAGGGAAGAGAGTCAGTACACAAGTAAAAGTGACAAACTAAAATTCGAATCACAGTAAGTGTTTTTTCAGTCACCCTGCATTTCATGGGAGCAAGGGCCGGGGGCCTCAGGCTAGTCTGGAGGGTGGGGGGCTTCCCTGAGGAAGCGCCGTCTAAGACTGAGGGGTGGCTGCGGCTGGCGGGGCACAGAGAGTGGGAGGAAGAGGCCAGGCAGAGGGACACGTGTGGGCACCCAGAGTGGGAGACACCTGAGAGCAGGCTTCTGTGAATGGAGCTCAGAAGAGGGACAGGGGCCAGCCTGGCAGTGCCTGCGGCCCACGCCAGCCATTCAATTTCTCTCCGAATGCACTGGGAAGATCTGCAGGGCTTTAAGCAAGAGTGGGGTGATCAGATTTGCATCTGAGAACTGTCACCGTGGCTAGCACACAGCATGGGGCCGATGGGGCGAGGTGGAAATAGAAGACTAGCAAAGGGGCTGTCGCATAGCCGGGCAAGAAGGAAATGTGACCGGCCAGGTCTCAGCTGCCCCCACCTGCCTTAGGTCCTGATTAGACACGGGGGCTGAGGGGTCACTGCCTGGGGACAGTACATTGCTGTGTCCTGAGACAGAGGACACCAGCGGAGAAGCAGATGTGCAGAAGCAGATGCTGAGGTCAATGCAGACCTGCGGGCTCCGGGCCAGGGCGGCGGAGGGCGCTGTGCGCGGGGTGGGGTGCATCTGGAGCCCACGCACAGCCTGGGCGGGAGATGTAAATCTGAGCAGGGAGCTGGTAATTGGAGCCATGCGGCGGTTGAGATCATCAGGGGAGCGCGTGGGCTGAGGAGAGCAGGGAACAGGGCCACGATCACCGTCGCCATCTGTGGCTGTGGGAGCCAGAGCCAAGACACTGCGCGGGGATTGTCAGCGCCGCGCTGCACAGGGCAGTCGGAGCCCCGCGCTCGCTCACGCTCTCCAGCGCCTCCCCCATACCTGGTCCCCTCCTCACCCAAACCTGGGAGGACAGCACGCTCACACCCGCCGGGGTTTGACTGCGGGGAGGACAGAGTTCAGGGGTGGTGACCACAGAGACCAAGGCTCAGGTTTGGGGGGCAATAATTCCACTCCAGGGAGTTGTGGCGTAAAATGACACGGGGCGCTGACAGAGCTCCAGGCACTGTGCCTGACACATGGTTGGGCTGCTGCGGTTTTAAGGGACTCATAAATAACACCCCATTATTCCCCTCCTCCGTTCACATCCAGCTGAGAAATGAGACGCAGGAGAGAGATAACCGGAGAAGGAGCGGCCGCTTGCTCGCCGGCGCTGTCCCCGGAGGAGTGGGCTGGCCGGGTTGCCCACGTCCCCTGCACCCTGCATCCCTCCCTATCCTCCTTGGACAGCCCCCTGAGACAACATGGGTACATGGGAGCCGGCGGCACAAACTGACCCAGAGCAGAGAGAGAAGCCCACAAGGAAATAAGTCTTGGGGTGTGGGGTGTGGGTGTGTTGCCTTTCTGTGGCTCTGTCCCACCCAGGCTAGGACAGCGGCAGCACCATCACCAACCACAGCGTTGAGGGACGGGAGGCAGGGAGCTTCACCCTGGTGGAGGGCTCCCCACGCGGCATCATAAACCCCATCATAAATCCTGGGGAGAGAGGGGTCACCCTCGACCACAGCCCCAACAATAGGCGAGCGTAATGCTGACCCCTTTCAGGCAACACAGAAGCCGCAGAGGTCTGGGGAGGGAGGGAGAGAGGCGGCAGGCGGAGGGAGGGACTCACACACAGGGCCCTGACCCCAGGCCAGCCTGCCAGGGGTGTACAGCGCACGGAGGCAAAGTCTGGGTTTTGTGCCGCAGCTCGCTCTTCAGGCTCCTCTCCCCAAGGCTGGCGGAGTTTGGGTGGGTCCTGGGGTGCCCCTGTGAGGGGGTTGCTGTAGAAGGGGCGCTGTCCCCAGGCCTCAGCCTCTTTGCTCTGGGAGCTCTTCTCTCCGGCCTCTACTGCGGATCCACACCCCTGCCGCCTCCCAGCACTCTCCTTAGGCCTTGATTTCAGAGTCCCCGGGTGGCAGTCCTTCTGCCTCACTGGTCTGTCGCAGTCGAGTTCTGAAGTCTGGGTCGCAGAGGCCAGACCCGTAAAACCAGCTCCCTTCCATGTGGCATTTGGGCCACAGGGACATGGCCACAGTGTGGGTGGGGTACGCTGACTTGGGGATCCCCCGGGGACCATGCTCGGGGAGACAAGCAAGGTAAAACCCGCCCTGGTGGGGCGCTCGCCCACCTCTGTCTGTCCTGGCTCAGCACGGGTCCACGCAGCTCTGTCTGCCTGCGGGATATGAGGACTCATGGTGTGTCTGCCTCTGAATCCTCTCCTCGTCCCTCCTCTCTACCTAGGGCCTCCTCGCCCTTGCGGATCCTTCCCACAGCCACACGTCTCAACGGTCAAGGGTGGGCTGTGACAGCTGGCTCTGGACTTCGCTATCAGGGGCAGAGAGAGACGAAAACTGAAAGATGGAGGAAGTGGGGTTCCAGTCAGAATTGCCCAGCCCAGGTGCAGCACAGCCTGCAGGGAAGCTTTGCACCCGCCCTGGGGGCCAGGCCAGGCAGTGGCATCGCCTGGAGCAAAGGCATCGGTCATTCAAAATGATGACAAGAATAACCGAGGTGGCAGGCATACGTCTTGCTTCTCAAACACTATTGAATTTGTGATACTTCTACCCGTCTGGAAGAAGTTCAGTCTCAGTAACATAGGAGATTCCCTTCGCATCCCAGGCTTATGAAGGCTCGAGGTCTCACGAGAGCAGCAGGAAAGCCCTCCAGCCTCCCGCGCAGGCTGTGATGTGGAGGGCCCAGCCTGCCTGGACCCCAGGGTCACGGCCACCTATGTGGGAGGTGGAAATGCCATGCCTCGCCCACAGCCACTGCCCTCAGAGGTCTGGCCTCTTTCCTCGGTGCCGACAGCAAGCTGGGCGGGGTCTCCTCCCCTCTAGGGACCTGTGGACGCTGCCTCCCTCCCAGTCTCCACCATCTCTCCTTTCCCTCACAGCTTCTGCCGCTGACTCCTTGCTTCCTGCCGTCACGCCTTCTGACTCTGCGGAACAAGAGCCAGGTACGGGGACGTCTCCAGGCAGCCTCTTCTTTCTGTCCTCTGCAGCCCCAGGAGGGAGGCCGAAACAGGGCTGGACGGACATGGAGAGAACCCACGCATGTCACATCTCAGGGAACTGCCTGACAACCTGCATGGTCTGTTCCACTCGTGGTGTCATCAATTTCCATTTGTCATCTCCATGCCCCTAGACTGGCGTCCTTGGGTCTTTAGAGAACTTGGGGGTCCCGAAGCTCGGGATAAACTTTGCACATGAATGACCAGCAAAGGTAACTAGCTGAAACCATAGCATATTTTGAAATCCCTATCGTGTAAGGAGAACCCCCCAGAAGATCTGTTTGCCTTGAGTCTAACAATTGCTCTGATTCCAGAATTCACAAGAGGAGTTGGGTTTTGGGATGGGATTCTCCACTCTGTTCTTCAAAGCCCACCATCCCAGCTTCTTCTGCTGCTGTGGGGTTCAGCCCTAGCCCTAGGGGGGCACCCCGTGGTCTTCCTGAGCAGAGACTGGGATGTCTCTCCCTCCTTGGACTCCATTCTCCTTCCCCTCCTCCATGGCCTGCCTTCGGCCCCCGCTAGGAGGGGCCACCCTGGCCTTGTGCCGGGGCTCAGTCCTTCAGATCCCCAGGCCCCCGCTGAGAGGCACCGGCTCGGATTGCGGGGTGAGCCGGTGGGACGAGGGGCCTTGGCGGTGCGTGTCTTGAGCAACTGCAAGAGGATGGGGCGTTTCACCCCGTCCCGTTAACAATCCCACGGTGCTCCTGCACCTGGCACTGACAGTGTCTTTCTCTGCCACCCCTGCCTGGGGTGTTTTCATTTCCCCAAGGAAAGAGGAAGAAGATGAAAGAGGAAAAAAAAACCCTTCTGCTACGTACTATAAAACAAACGGGGGCGTATTATGGAGAGCGAAAACTGCATGAAATTTAAAGATAATAAGCAAGACTTCAAAGACGTTTCGAGATTGCAGCTCCTTTTGGTCTATGCCCCAAATGCCTCGAGTTACTTATCCACGCGTCAGAGATAAGTTGGTTAAACAGTCTGGGACGTGCCGGCTTCACCCATTTTAATCCTTTCCTTGTTGTTTCCTAGGTTGTTTTTAAAATTTATGTTTATTGAAGTCATACATATCCATAGCTCTAAAACTTAGAAGGCTCTGCGAGGCTGGTAATGAAAAACAGCGTCCCCCACCCCGGGGGCAGGGCCTCTGAATTCCGGCAGTTTCTTCTGGTGCTTTCTCCCTTACTTCACAGTAACAGGCTTGGACTGCTGTTTCTTGATTTTCCAGTGTAGACGTGGTTTAATGAATTCCTACCAGGGAAGAGGAGTACGCAGCTGTTTGGAACCACCCTCCTCCTGAGCACACATGCGTTCTCCTCACCTCGCCCCGTCATGGTGGTTGTAGCGTAATTTTTGGCCAGAGCAATACGCGGTATTTACATAGTTATGATTGCGTTCACATGATTCACAGTTAAACCACGTAG
>NW_012148510.1:37071-37373 GCF_000956105.1 Propithecus coquereli
AAATAATACAGACAGATCCTGTGTACCTTTTACCTGATTTCCTGCAATGGTAACATCTTGCAAAACTATAGTACAACATCACAACCAGGATAGTGACATCGATGCAATGTAGGGATTTTATCCCTACTTCACTTGTACTCATGTGTGGATATGTATTTCTGCACAACTTTATCACACACGCATATATGTGTAGCTTCCTGTACCCACCACCACAGAGATAACACAGGACATTTCCATCACTGTCGCCACCCTGCTCCTGCCCTTCATAACCACGCCCACCTCCCTGACACCCCTCCCCCCAC
>NW_012148510.1:39388-39725 GCF_000956105.1 Propithecus coquereli
AATGATCATATGAATTTTCTTCTTTAACTTGCTATTTCATTGACAGATTTTCAAGTGTCGAACCATCTTTGCCTTCCTGGAATAAGTCTGCAAGGCAGTGAAGAGCCTGTCTCCCCTGGCTCTATGCCCCGGGCTCTCCTTTAAAGGGTGCCCTTGGGGAAAGTCAGCACCGAGATGTGCACTCAGTTGGGCTCCGCTCTCAGGGATCACAGCCAGGGGGTGGCTGCTGTCCGATGCCCGGGAAGTTGTTTTATATGTTGGTCCAGCTTTTATATGATTCACAGTGGAGTGGTATCTCCCATACTAGTTACTATGCCCTTTTTTAAATTTCATTCAG
>NW_012148510.1:39775-40853 GCF_000956105.1 Propithecus coquereli
TTTATATGATTCACAGTGGAGTGGTATCTCCCATACTAGTTACTATGCCCTTTTTTAAATTTCATTCAGTTTTTACTATTTTTAATGTTGCAAAAGTGTAAAATTTTGCAAATAATCTTTTACCTTCTTTCTGATTGTTTCATTACTATAGATGCCTATAAATAGAATTACTGGCTTAACATCTTTTTGATCTATATTGCAAAGCTTGCTTTCCAAAAGTCTACATTAATTGACAGCAACATAGGAGAGTATCTATTTTATTGCACCCAAGCCAGCATGGATTACTATTAAACTTTAAATCTTGATTAATGTGTAATGAGAAAGATTTCATACCTCATAATTTATTTTTGTTTGATTATTCAGATGCTGCACATGTTTTCATTACTTTTAAAAATAAACTTTTAATTTTATACCAGTTCTAGATTTACAGAACCGTGGTGAAGGCACTACCGAGAGTTCCTGTATCCCCACCCCCAAGTTCCCCTACTGCTGACATCTTATGTTATCAGTGTGGCGCATTCGTCACAACCCACGAACCAACGCTGGTGCGTTATCAGTAAGTAAAGTCCATACTGGAGGCAGATTTCCTTAGTCTTCACTTAATGTCTTTCCTCTGTTCGGGATCCCATTGACGACACGGCGTCACATGTAGTCATTGTGTCTCCTTAGGTTCCTCTTGGCCGTGGCAGTTTCTTCAGTTCTCCTTGTTTTTGATGACCTTGACAGTTTAAGGAGCACTGATCAGGAATTCTGTAGATGACCTTGACAGTTTAAGGATGGCCAATTAGGAATTCTGTGGAATGTCCTGCAGCTGGGATTTGTCTGATGTTTTTCTCACAGTTACACCGGGGTTTGTGTTCTTGGGAGGAAGCCCGCAGAGGAAAAGTGCCCTTCTTGTCACATCGTATCAAGGGAATGTGTCAGGTGAGCTGTCCGCACAATGTGTAACTGATGATAAGGACTCCAACCGCCCGGTTGAGGTAGTGTTGCTGCCAGGTATCTCCAACGTAAAGTTACTCTTCTAAAAACATTCCTTTCCACACTGTATTCTTTAAAGAAAGTCACTTCCCTGCCCCCC
>NW_012148511.1:0-662 GCF_000956105.1 Propithecus coquereli
AAAAGAGGGCCTACCTCTGGAGGAAGGGCCGAAACTCATGTGAAAGCCACACGCCTGAAAACCAGGTTCCCAGTACCTGTCCAAGTCTGGTGCTCAGTCAGAATACCAGAGGATATCCTTCTCTCCAACACGACATGGCCAGGCCATGTAAATAAATAATTGGGGAATTTGCCCAGACAGCCGTAAGAGACAAATTCATAGCAACAGAAAACTTCGAACACAGCTCAACTCCTGACTAGTTTAACAGCCCTCATATTAAAGGCCTAACTTAACCAAATGCACTCTCATCTCCAGTTATAAAAAGTGCTTATCTCAGTATCTACTATCATATATAGTACGTCTGGCTTTCAACGAAAATTTATAAGGCATGTCAAATGGCAATAAAAAATACAGTCTGACAAGTAAACCATCGCCAGAATGAGACTGAGGTATGACACAGATAATGGAATTAATTGACTGGGAATTTAAAATAACTATAATTAATATGTTAAAGTCAGATAGAAGAGATAGACAACATACAGGATCAGACAGGTAATTTCAATGAAGCGATGGAAGTTATACGAGCATCAATCACAATGCCAGAAATGGATGAAGAGAGGCTGGTTAATGGGTATAAAAATAGTTAAATAAAGGAATAAATTCTCATATTTCATAGTACAGAA
>NW_012148511.1:2456-2786 GCF_000956105.1 Propithecus coquereli
GAAAAAATAATGGCTGAGAATTGTACAAAGTCAGTGACAGATACCAAACTGCAGATCCAAGAATCCCAGAGAACACCAAACAAGATAATACAAAAACAATAGAAAAACACACCGAGGCACATTTAAAATGCTTAAAACCAAGGACAAAAAGAAACTCTAAAGATGTATCCAGAGGGGAAAAACACATTATAGTAGTCCCCCCTTATTCTTGACGTTACATTCCAAGACCCCCAGTGGATACCTGAAACCATGGATATATATATGTACTATATATTCTACATTTTTTCCTGTACATGCATTTCTATAATAAAGTTTAATTTATAAATCAGG
>NW_012148511.1:2836-4206 GCF_000956105.1 Propithecus coquereli
AAGTCCTTTTCATAATACAATAATTAGTACTGACTTTAAAGTGATCTTGCAGGAGAAACCACACAATCTCCCCATATAAATATGGTATATAATAAGCTGGATCCAGTTAAAAATTGGATCCCTGTAGATATGCATTAATATTCTGCTAATCCTGAAAAAGTGTAAAACAATGTAGCTATGAAGAATGAAGTCAACGGAACCATGGAGTCAAGGAATACTACTGTGTAGCACATAATTACAAATCAGGGCATTTAGACCAGCTCTGCTTAGTGTTTTTGAGCTGGCAGAGTTGTTCCCTTGGGCAACTCACTCATAACCTTAATGCATTTCTACATATATAAAAGCTCTCATACCCCACTGAAGCCTGTGCCTTGTGAAGCATGTTTGGTTTTGGCAACCTGCTGCCTGGCAGTGGTACACTGGGCCACCAGGATGGTCTAGTGGGGGTTGGAAGAAGTACATCTCCTATGCTTGGCAAGGCCACATAACTTCCCTACCCAGATTCTTTTAGAAGTAACTGAATTGGTGTGCGAGAGAAGGTTTGGAGCCACCATTGATCACAGTGATCAGAAATAGGTTGGCACCTGGCATGAACCTTCCATTGGCAAAAACAAATCGATATTAAGGTACAAGTTGGAGGGTAGGTGGTGTTCTATACAAGCAAATAGAGGAGTAAAGAAAGTTGCTATTTGTATTTTGTCCTTCTTTGGAGAAAGAATTCAGTTATTTTGCTTTCTTCCTTATTCTTTTTGGTATTTTTTGAATGATTAGAACCAGACTATTTCATTTTTATAATCAGAGAACAAAACAAGACAAAAAAGCAATTTCACTTTGAAAAGGTTGTGGCTAAGAATCAGATTTTTTTTTTCCTTGAATAGTTTCAAATACAAAAAAACGTAGCTCACCGCTACTCTGAGGGATTAGAAAATCTCATTTGACTTTTGTGTTTCTCCCTCAATTTACTGAACTAAAATTGGAATCTGCAGCTCTACTTCGGGAAAAATGGAAGGAGTACCCAGTCTTGACTTCAATTTACACTAGTTCAAAGTAGAGCCAAACTGGTGTTTTTCTGGGCATTTATCAGCTGTCTTCTAGTAATTTGTGATCCTGACCTGACAGAGAGTCTAGAACTTTTTTCTTCCAGCATTGAGACAGATAAACTGCTATTTCTACATATAAATATATAAACTTACTGCTCTTGAGAACAGTGTGACCTGTTACGATTCTCAAGAATTCTTACAATAGATTTCCAACATTTACCCCAAGTTTATTCTATAATATGGATCCTAAAATTCATATTCCACTATTCAAATTCCTTTAAAATTAAAAATAACATTTATATTTCCATAATATCCTCCATTGTCAATATT
>NW_012148511.1:6291-8149 GCF_000956105.1 Propithecus coquereli
GAGAGAGAGAGAGAGAGAGAGAGAGAGAGAGAGAGAGAGAGAGAGAGAGAGAATTGAAAGGTACACTTTATGGGCAGGACTGAAAGTGGGGTTCTTACCTCTGTACCCATTTTCTTTGTCCAACACTCTCCCATGGCCTGGAGAGCTGGAAAATATCTTGTAACTGTGAGTCCCAGAGGAAAGGGTCAGTTAGTCTCTGGTTCCTTTGGAGGGATTAGAATTTTCCTCCAAGGCCATTTGGGAATTTGGGATCCAGATAATCATTATTAAATCATAATGCTCATATTATATGCTTTTTCTTTCAGGAATATTTTTGTTAGCTTCATAGTCATATTTTTAATCATATGATTCAGCAATTTTTGTCTTGATGTTATCAATATTTTTCCACTGGACTGTACAATTTTACACTCCTAATTTGGATTAATCTTCTAATCAGATATGCTATGTCTTGATGTAAATTTTTTTTCCAAGATGAGTATATGTGTGTATTTTCTGAGCCTTTACATACCTAAGAATGTTTTTCTGTTGTCTTGACAGCTTGACTGGGTTGAGAGTTGTAAAGCAGGAATGATAGCTGATTATCACACGTGGGCGATCTAAAGTATGTGTAGGGGCAGAGGAAAAGCTGCTTGTCTGGCCACTGAAGACCACTGAAATGACTGACAGCAGACAGATCAATAGGAGAAAAAGGCATACACGTGTATCCACAGGCATGTGGACATGGGAGTTCTGCAAATCTGAGACTCAAAGAAGGGCCAGATTGTTGATGCTTAAATACCTTCTTCATAGAAGAGAGGGAAGTGGGGGGCTGTAAATAATTTTAGAGGAATAGTAAGTAATTTTTAGGGGAAATGAATAAGTCCAAAAAAACAATTACCTGGGACAAAGTTCCAGGTGAGGGGCAAAAGTTCACTGTGAACAAAGCTTGTCTTATTCTGCAGATAAAGTCTTCCAGGTAATATTGTTAGGTAGATAGTAAGGGGCCTCCAGCTATCCCAGGGACAAAGGTGGGTGCCCCACCTTTGTGCTGCCTCAGCAATTACCACACCTGGGGAAGAAGGACAAGGGTGGTGCCCCATCTTGGTGCTACCCCACCTTGATCCTGCCTTGAGCAATTGTCACACCTGGGGGGGAGGAGGAATACCCTGCCAATCTGCAGAAGAATAAAGGGAACTCCTCAGCCCCAGTGCCAGGTAGTCCAGGCACAATAGGATCTGGAAAGTGACCTACAATAGCCTAAGGCTAATTATCATTCCATTAACTGTCCATCAAAGTGGTTCCATGGTGACATCTGAACCATGAGGAAGGCCCAATCTGATAAAACAGGACCCCAGACCGTCACCAGAGCCTCCCATTATGACAGGGGGCCTGTTTGTTGTCTGTGGCAAATGGATCTTGCTCTTTCTCTATAGACCTGTCTTGCTCTTCCTCAATAAACTTTGTTTCATGCTTACCTTGCTTTTGGTGAGCCTGGTCATTCTTTGGCCAAGAGCACACCAAGAACTGAGAACAAGATTGCGGACCTGACAATATATCTCTGATTTGCCCTCCGAAGAATAGATGGAAAGTCGATTTGGGCATGGTAATCACTTTTAGTCTCTTTTCTTCTCCAGTTATTTGACAAGCTTCCTAGGGAGATGGTCTTAAGACAATTGCATTTCTTTTGGAGAGAAATTTTCTTCGTCAGGTAAGGAAACTCTGGAGGGAGTCCTCCCTTCCCTTGGGGAAAAAGTGGATCAGAGAGACAGAAGGGCAGGGAAAGGTCAGAGAGAGAACTTGGTTCTGAGGCTTATTTTTGAGGCCTTCTTATTTTAGTTCAAAGTGTTCAGCATGCCAAAGAGCCAAACTTTAGGGATGT
>NW_012148511.1:10229-10601 GCF_000956105.1 Propithecus coquereli
GAAGTCTTAGTGGAATCGCGGACTTGAATTTAACTCTGGAGTCAGCGATGGCAACCTATGGAAGACACGGACCCCTTGGCTTAAATACTGAGCTTACTTCCATGTCTTCTGCTGACTCCCCTTTGACTAATTTCTCCTGATCTTTTTCACTGACTCCTCTTCCGTTATCAGTCCCTTTGATTTTTAGGGTTTCTCAGAAGTCAGTCCTAGGTTTACTTTCTTCCTCACTCTACATATCTACCCTGGGACAATCGTACTCACGTCCGTGGCTTCAAATCACCTGGATGACAAGGACTCCAGTCACCACCTATGTCTGAATCTTTCTTCTGATGTGTAGTCTCTTTGAGATCAAGTCTTTGCTTGCCTCTCTTT
>NW_012148511.1:12821-13179 GCF_000956105.1 Propithecus coquereli
CTGATACAAAGATTAAATAAAAAACACCAGGGCCTTTATTCTTTCCCCCTTTTAACTGTATTTTCACATGTATAAGAAATAAATTTAATAACCAATAAAATTTGGCTTAGTCTTCTGTAACGGTTGCCATCTATGAGCAATTGATTTTTTTTTTTTTTATTATTCCAGGGTATTGTGAGGGTACAAATATTATAGTTACACTTTGTCTTTGCCTCACCCTAATGCGGGTTAAAGGCATGCCCTTCCCTCCTCTTTAGTCATACTTTAAAAGAATAAATTTCACTTTTTTCTTTGACAATGTAAGATCAGGCTTTTTAACCATGGGGTTTAAAATCTCTTGGTGTTCTTACATAGAACC
>NW_012148512.1:0-301 GCF_000956105.1 Propithecus coquereli
ATCATTAGAATTATGGCATGTCCTTCATGTTTTTTTCCTATACCTTTAAAGAATATGGTGGTACCATGGACATTGGAGACTCAGAAGGGAGGAGGGTGAGAGGGAGTTGAAGGGAAAAAAACATCTTTTAGGTGCAATGTATACTATTTGGGTGGCAGGTGCACTAAATTACCACTATAATTCATCCACGCAACCAAAAGCTACTCGTACCCCTAAATCTACTGAAATAAAAAATAAGCTAAAAAAAGAATATGATTAGTATGGTATTAGTGTGAATATGATAGATTGGTGCTCAGTGTCC
>NW_012148512.1:2196-3681 GCF_000956105.1 Propithecus coquereli
AACTAACCTAGGACTCAGGCAGTTACTGGACAGAAAATCAATCTTGGTCAGGGTTAGATGGGCCCACGACTTGTTCTTTGGTCTTAACTACAGTATCTGAAAACTGGGAAGCAGAGGTCAGAGGACTAAAAAACTTTTTCTTTTCTTAGCTCTTTAGACTTGGTTCGTGCAGATTTTCTGCAAGTCCCGGGAACCTCACACTTGCGTCTCCTCTCCCATTCTCCCAGTTCACAGCAACGTGCCGGCAGCCACGTGGGCTCTCGAAGTTATTCGGGGTGATCTTTAGGGCTCAGGCCTTTTTGAATCTTTCCTTGTCGTAACCGTGTTCTAGATGGGAAGTGAGGAATGATCCTTATTGCAGCAGAATGAGTCAGACTCCGGGGCTCAGTGATTCACTTACTGATTTGATGACTCGTTTTCTGGTAGCAAAAGGTTGGTGCCACCACGGTGATTTCACAGGCGCCCCCACACACACCAGTAAAATCAACAAGTGTGAGAAAAGCACCCTCACTGGCAGGTTTAACAACAAGAACAAGATAGTCACACACCTCTCCTAATGGTGGACCCGCAAAGCCCAGTCACAGTGTATGTTTTATTTCTGGGCCCATGCTGCTCATGGAAATGTGAAGAATCCAAATAGAAACAAAGTACCATTGAGAAAAGGGGAAAATTTGCAAGCCCTAATTTGGGAATTTGACGTTATAGTATGAAAACGATGTCACTATAACAGACTTTGAATAGTTAGTGTACTTTTTGTCTTAGACTTTTCATTGCATCTGCTTCCAATAGATCCTGGAATTGGAAATCATTGAAAATTGGACTAGTTATTTTTAAGGAGAGTCGCTTGGTACCTTATGTTTCATGAGAAAATTCTACAGTTATTTACAAACCAGAGAGATAAGCTACTGTAATCACCACCTGACACCTTTCCTTTGAAAGAGTCTGACAAACGTTCATTAAGAAAGTCTCACAACGACCCCGTGAAACAGATAGGGGGATAATTTCAGCATTTCTGGGAAGGAATGCAAGAGCGTCTCTCTGTCCTTCCCCGTCTTCTGAATGGCTTTCAGGTTCTTAACACAGAAAGTCAGGGGACAAAAAGAAAAGGAACAGGAGAAAAGGCCACCTCTCATGAATGTCTGCAAGAATGTGAGCTGCTTCCCGGAGAGTGATGTAATTTGGTTATGATGACATCTCTCCTCTCACCCCAAGGCACGGGAGGGTTATCAATGAGCAAGGGGGACAGAAGATCTTGGTCCTATTTTATTTTATTCTCAGCAAATGAAATCTAGCATAACAGCTAGTCACATGGTTTCCCAAATGATGTAGAACCTCAGTGTAGAAGAAAGGAACCCACTGCTGAATTACCCACACTGATGGCTTCCTGCCGACTCTCCTCCACATATCTCCCGGTTGACTGTAGCCCCAGCCCAGCTCTGTCTGTCTCAAGCCAATTCACACTGAATCATAGCACACAGGTCTGTG
>NW_012148512.1:3731-5356 GCF_000956105.1 Propithecus coquereli
ATTTACATTAGATCCAGCTATGTATTTAGTTTACATCGTTTCTTTCTCATTAAAAAACATTTAATTTTTTAGAGCACTTTTAGGTTCATGGCAAAATAGAGAGGAGGGTACAGAGATTTTCCATATGCTCCCTAACCACCCCCCAACAACAGAGCTCCCTGTTACCAACATTCCTTTCCAGAATGGTACATTTCTTAACAGTTGATGAACCTACATGGACATATCATTTTCACCCAGAACCCACGGTTTACACTAGGGTTCACTCTTGGTGTTGTACATTCTATGACTTTGGACAAATGTATGACATGTGTCTACCATTACAGTATACAAAGTATGATAAAGAAAATCTTCTGTGCTCTGCCTGTTCATCCTTCCTTTCCCCCAATCTCTGGCAACCACTGATCTTTTTATTGTCTCCATGGTTTTACCTTTTCCAGACTGTCATATAGTTGGAATCATACAGTATGTAGCTTTTTAAGGTTGTCTTCTTTTACTTAGCAGTATGCATTTAAGTTTTCTCCATGTCTTTTCATGGTTTGATAGATCCTTTTTTTTTTTTTTAGCATTGAATGATTTTCCTTTATCTGGATGTGCTACGGTTTGTCCATTCACTTACTGAAGGACATTTTGCTTGCTTCCAAGTTTTGGCAATTATGAATAAAGCTGCTATAAATATCTGTGTGCAGGTTTTTCTGTGAACATAAATTTTCCACGTTGTTTCTGTAGCCATTTAGCTAAATATAAAGAGATGTACACGTTCTTATCAAGCTTCCTTGCAGACTACTTTTTCAATTAAATGACCCAATCTGCTGCTGTAAGAAGGACTTTGCCCTGGCTTAGAAAAAAGTTTATTGGTTTCTTACAGAGCAAGCCATAAGATTATTAACACGCAGTTTTTTTATTATTCAAAAGTTAAAATCATAAGACAACCCAAACTGTAATATTTCAATTCACTGACATTTTACAAAATTAATTTTATTTTGAAAGTTCACTATTATTTTAATAACAATAATTCTTTCTTATTAACTCCTGTTTTTAGCACATTTAAAAAATGAAAAGTGTGTCAAAATTCAGTTTGTATTTGAAAACCCTCTGTTAAGATTTTTCTTGGCACTGGGCCATGCAAAAGAGGCTGCTTCTACATGTAGATTTTCTCTTTCTATATATATATCTTTGCGGGAAAGTTTTCAGTTCAAAACTGGTTTCTTAAATATCCTTAAAGTATATGAATTAATATCACATTTCAAATAAGGTACAGATTGTTTAACTACATATGCATTCTCTTGGCTTGGGCAAGTTTTATCTATTTATAATATTTATTTATTTATTTATTTATTTTGAGACAGGGTCTTACTGTTTCACCCAGGCTGGAATGCAGTGGTGTGATCATAGTTCACTGCAACCTCCAACTCCTGGGCTCAAGTGATCCTCCTGCCTCAGCCTCCCAAGTAGCTGGGACTACAGGCATGGGCCACCATGCCTGGCTACATTTTTTTAAAAATATATTTTGTAGAGATGGGGATCTCACTTTATTGTCCAGGCTGGTCTTGAACTCCTGGCCTCAAGCAATCCTCCCGCCTCGGCCTCCCAAAGTGCTGAGATTATAGGTGTGAGCCATTGTGCCC
>NW_012148512.1:5406-6963 GCF_000956105.1 Propithecus coquereli
CTTGAATGTGCTCAGGATACTTACGTTAGCTTACGGTTGGGCAGAATCATCTAACACAAAGCCTATATTATAAGAAAGTGTCAAATATTTCATATAATGTATTGAATACTGTACTGAAAGTAAAACCAGAATGGTTGTATGGGTACTCAAAGTACTGAACTCGTATCGCTTTTGCACCCTCACAAAATTCAAAAATTTTAAGTCTTTGAAGGAATTGTAAATTGGGGACCCTTTGTATTTGGAGACAGGGCCTTTAAGAGGTAATAAGGTTAAATGAGGTCATATGAATGGGCCCTAATCCAATCTGACCGGTGGCCTTATAAGAAGAAGAGATTAGGACACGGGCACAGAGGGAAGACCATGTGAGGACACAGGGAGAAGGCAGCCATCAGTAAGCCAAGGAGAAAGGCCTCAGGAGAAACCAACCCTGCTGACACCTTGATCTCAGACTTCCAGCCTCAAGAATGAGAAAATAAATTTCTATTGCTTAAGCCATCTGGTCTGTGGTATTTTGTTATGACAGTCCTAGCAAACTAATACAAACATTATTTTGAATATTATCTTTTTATTTGTCTTCATTTCTATAGGTTAATGGGAAACTGGGAAAGGCTGGGGGCCCATGGGCAGATGCCATTTTTATTTGTAAATTATGAAGTGTTTTAAATAAACAAAAATAGTAAAGAATAATATAATGAACACCAAGGTACTTGACACCCAGCTTAAAAAAACCTATTATAGGTCCAATTAAACGTCCCACACCCTCATCCTTTTCCCCTTCCCTCCCCAGCTGAGATCAGTACTTTCCTGAATTTAGCGTCTGCCATCTCCATACATATCATTATATTTTATAATACATATTTGCATTAATAAGCAATTCATGGTGCTCATTTGTTTGTACTAATATTTTAAACTTTATATAAATATTGTTGAATTACACTTGTCCTTCTGATTTGTCTTTTTTCTCTTAACAATATGATCTGGGAGTTTATTCATGCTGATTAAATAGATACAGATCTGTATCTATTAATAGTTTGTATGTTTTAGCTGCTATTTTAAATTTTTTTATGATTACATCACAGTTTACTTATACATTATATCCTTGATGGAGCTTATGTAGCATGTTTTCAGTTTTTGATTACTTAGCAATGCTGCTATGAACATTCTTGAAGCTGTCTCCTTGGGCACATGGACAAGAGTTTCTCCTAGCTGGAGTGCTGAGTCACAGGGCACGAGTAGTTTCAAATTTGCTACATATAGCCCCAGATTTTCTCTAAATTGAATGCAGCAGTTTATGTTCCCATCATCTGTGTATGAGAGTTCCTGCTACTTCATATATTTGCCAAAACAATGTGTTGTCAGAATTGGAAACTTTTGAGCAATTCAATGGAGTGAAATCTTACGGTTTTTATTTGCATCTCTGTAATTATTCTTGAGGTTGAATGTTTTTAAAAAATGTTTTTGATGGTTTGAATTTTCTCTTCCATGGATTCTCTGTTCACACACTTTGCCCATTTTTTGATTGGGTTGCTCTTCTTTTTCTTATCGATTTGTAAGAGT
>NW_012148512.1:12452-12767 GCF_000956105.1 Propithecus coquereli
TTTTTACAAAGAAATTTGCTGGTGGGAATTGTGTTGATTTTGTAGATCAATTTGGGGAATATCACCATTTTAACAATATTAAGTTTTCTAATTCATAATCATTGGATATTTTCCACATTTAAATTCTCTATATTTTTTAAAAATGTTTTGCTGCTTTCAAAATTTTATACTTCTTCTGTTAAATAAAAGACTAAACATTTTTAAATTTCCATGCTGTGAGGAACAGAATTGTTTCTTAATTTCATTTTCCCTATAATCCCTTTTATTTCTGTAAAGTCAGTAGTAATGCCCCCTCTATCATTCCTAATTTGAGTA
>NW_012148512.1:14377-15323 GCF_000956105.1 Propithecus coquereli
AGTGGTTACTCTTACCATATAGATCTTACCATATAGATCTTAACTTATCACAATCAGCTTGAGATTTATACTAACTTAATTAAAGTGAGATCTAGAAGTATTACCCATTTTCCTCTTTCTTATGGTATTATTATACTTATTAAATCCATAAATGTTACAAATTCAAAAAGACATTGTTATAGTTATCACTTTATATAATTTTGTCTTTCAATGAAACTAAGAGAAGAAAAGCAAGCAAGCACGTATTTATAGTTTATTATGTTAACCTTTGTATTTATCATTTATGGTTCTCTTCATTTGGTATTCTGGATTTGTGTTGCCATCTAGCTTAATTTCCTTAGACCAACACAGCTTTGATCCTACACATCTTCTTTATGCTGTTATTGGCAAATATATTGCATTTCTATATGTTAAAGGGCCAACAGTGCATTATATACATATTGTTTTAAAGACTTATTTTTAAAATAAGTTAAGAGAAGAAAGGAGAATAAATATGTATTTATACGATCTTTTATGATTACATAATTGCCTTTGCTGGTGGTCTTTTTTGTGTTTTTTTTGTTTCTTGCATGAATTCTAATTACCATCTGGGGTCATATCAGCCTGAAGAATTTCTTTTAAGGCAGATGTATTAGCGACATTTTTTCTTTTCAGTTTTTGCTTATTAGGGAATGTTTTCAGTTTTCTTTCAGTTTTGAAGGGAAGCTTTGATGGATATAGGATTCTTTGTCAACTTTTTTTTCTTTGAACACTTTGAATATATTATCCTACTGCCTTCTAGAAGGCCTCTGTTGCTTCTGCTGATGAGTCAGTTGTTAATCTCATTGGGGTTCCTTTTTAAGTGACATGTTGTTTTTCTCTTACTGCTTTTAAGAGTTTTTCCTTGTCTTTGACTTTCAGTATTTTTAATATGATGAAGCTATTTATGAATCTCTTTGTGTTTACC
>NW_012148513.1:0-962 GCF_000956105.1 Propithecus coquereli
ACTCCTTAACTCAGCTTCAGGCCCATGGAATGTTGAATGCACATAAGCAAGAGGCTCTTGCATCATGGATGCCTGGGCAATTATGCTCCCACCAGCTGAGTTGTATGTTTACCAAGAGCTAGAGTGAGTATTCGCAAGCCTATTGATGCAAGCTTTATATATACTTTGTATAGTACATAAAATGGTAATGGTGAAGCAAAGAGGAAAAAAGAGATTAATTTCCATGAAAACTAAATTGCAACACAGTAAAGGCAAGTTACCAAAAAGAAAAAGAAAGAAAAAAAGCTGTCAAATTGTGGGTGAAAGAACTATAAAAAATTGGTTAGGGGTGGGAGTCATAAACACCCAGAAGGATTCCACACCCAAATTTCATAACAAGTCTTTTTTTTTTTTTTTTTTGAGACAGAGTCTCCCTTCGTCACCCTGGCCTGGCGAGAGTGCAGTGTTGTCATCGCAGCTCACAGCAACCTCAAACTCCTGGACTCAAGCGATCCTTCTGCCTCAGCCCTCTTGAGTAGCTAGGACTACAGGCATGCGCCACCACACACAGCTAATTTTTTCTATTTTTAGTAGAGATGGGGTCTCGCTCTGGCTCAGGCTGGTCTGGAATTCCTGACCTCAAGAGATCCTCCTGCCTTGGCCTCCCAGAGTGATACAGTCCTCTTACATTGGTGGTTTACTTTAAAGAAAACAAAACTGGAAATCCTAGGGGATGCATTATACTATGGTTTCTAAAAGAAAAAAAAAACACAGTGGTGTACTGGCTCACAAGAGCCAATTATTAAATTTTCAGAAATTTTGTGAGCCTATTGATGTCACGTTGGTAGCTTGAAATTGGCCATGATGGGAATATTTACACTACAGAAATGGAAATCCTAGGGGATGCATTATACTATGGTTTCTAAAAGAAAAAAAAAAAACACAGTGGTGTACTGGCTCACAAGAGCCAATTATTAAATTTT
>NW_012148513.1:4268-4589 GCF_000956105.1 Propithecus coquereli
CAAGAAAGGAGGCACTTCCCTCAAACAAAAAGTATTCGAGATTCAAAATTCCCTGCATGAACATACTTTAATGTGAATATAAAATTTTAAAATGCGCATTTGTGAATACTATAAGAGGAGCAATTATGGAAAGTTGTACTGTCATATTCTCACCTTTTAGATGGACAACTGAAAGTACAGAAGTCCCCCCCTTATCCACGGTTTTGTTTTCCATGTTTTCAGTTACCCAAGGTCAACCATGATCCAAAAACATGAAGATATTTTGAGAGAAAGACCATATTCACATAACTTTTGTTACAGTATATTGTTATAATTTTTCTG
>NW_012148513.1:6589-8649 GCF_000956105.1 Propithecus coquereli
GAAATGTAAAGGCTGAAACAGATTTAAGTGATGTTTAAGCAACAGGGTAAACAATAGGACTTGATGACTGATTGCATTCAGGAGCTGAGGAAGAACTAGCTTAGTTAAAAATTGCTCCAAGTTTTCTAGCTTGGGTGATTTAATACACAATGGTATTATTAATCAAAGAAAGATAATGTAGAAGGAAGAACAGGTTTCATAGAGAGAAGATGAGTTTTGCTTTGGACATGTTAGGCTTAAGATGTCAGCGGGTCGTTCAAGTAGAGCTGTTCAGTAGAGAGACATATGCTATCAGATTTCAAGAAAGAAGTCTGGGTTACCAACAAAGATTGAGAGTCACTGATATATAGGTTGTAGCTAAAAGTGTAGGACTGGATGAGATCACCAAAGATATGTGACAACAGAGTGGAGTCCAGGCCAGAACTCCAAGGAACACCAAGCCTTGGAGAGTGGGCAGAAGAGTGGGGAAAGCTGAGGAAATGAAGGCACTAGGCAGAGAGAAACGAAAAGAGAAACGTGCTTCGGAAAGAGTTTTAAGGAGGAAGTTGTCTACAATATTATGTGCCAAAGAAAATTAGAATGAGCATGGAGAAAAGGCCACTGGACTTGGCAAACAGGCTGCTATTAAGTGATCTTAGAGGAGTCTCAAGAGTGGTAAAATCAGAATCCAGGAATCCATTAAGCTAGAAGACATAAAGGATATTCTCTGAAGATCAGGAAAAGGGATTTGAAATATAAGACACGAGGATACCATCTGGCTCCCATAAAAATAACTGTTCCTAAGTAGTGCAATGCGCACCACCCGAAGGATGGACATATTTGAAACACGGACTTGGGGGGGGCGGCCAAGGGCAACATCCGTAACCTAAACATCTGTACCCCCATAATATGCTGAAATAAAAGAAAAAGAAAAAAAAAAAAAGTAACTGTTCCTTCCGCCATAAGCCTCATAGATGGTTACAAATATGTTAATAGAAGGGCGCATATGGGAGAGGAAAACCCCGTTCTTACACTATGATCCTCTGTGCCAGTTATTAAGTGAGTGTCTCTCAGACTCACCTTCTATGTTTACTTTGTGATGCCTTGTGGTGCCTGGGCTGCGACTCTGCAAATCACAGGTCTGGTTCACTCTCTGCCAGTTCGCGTTAGTTGCTGAGGCTGGGGGCACTGGAGAAAGACTGCAAGGCTGAAGGATGAGAGAAGGCATTACTCTTTCCTGTTTGTTTTCTGGTCCCTTAAGTGCCACTCCGGTAACGATTCTTCACCAAGGCCAAGGCTTTGATTCCAGTCTGCAGCTTTTTGTCCTGTCGCTCCCAGATCCAGCCTTATTGTGTTCTTCAAGGGAAACCAGCACGAGCCAGCCAGCAACCTCTCCTTGGGAATCTGGGTCCCAGCTCTATATGGACCCTCCTCCAACCCTCCAGGTGCTGATAATTCCAGTCTCTTCCTTTTGTTCCCCTACCCCTAAAAGGAGTAGCTTAAGATAGGGAATAGCAGTAGGGAAGGAGCAGGTTTAGAGGAGAAAACTCCAGCGTTCTCTTTTGGACATGTAAGTTAGAGACATCTTTGAGATTAACATAAGTGACTAAGATACTCCAGGCACTTTGTATCCATCACTTATATAAATATGTGTGTATAATATTAAACTATATGTATAATATTAAGCTGTGTTTAACTGTAAATGATGTATATAATATTAAACTGGTCTACCAAAAGGAAACCTAAGTGTTGTGAGTTGTTTTCCCTGTAGTGAGACAGCATTGGACTGAATAATCAGATTTGTGCTGCCTTTAATTGGTTATGTGACCTTGAACAAATCTTTTGTTTCTTCTCTCACAGTTAATTTTCATATTTGTAAAACAAGTAAGTTTACTCTACTTTGATAGTCACCCTAAAAAGTCAGTATTGCTGATTGTGGTGGGAGAGGGAGAAACAGGGGTGAGGATGGCAACTGGCAATAGAGGGATAGGGGTTGGGGGAAACTGGTGGGACTCCTTGTCCAAGTCCAAGTTGGTATCTTGTAGAAATGGGCACTTATGAGGAGGAAGCTCTGTGGCTAG
>NW_012148513.1:11634-12028 GCF_000956105.1 Propithecus coquereli
TCTGTGATTTTTGATCATCAAAGAGAAATCCTGTAGGGAGAGATTTAACTATAATGGTTTGGACACGAACTTATGTTTTTCCAGGGTCTATAATGGTTGGTTGAATAGTGTTTCTTTGTTTTCTAAAGAAAACACAATCATAGTAAACAATATGTTCTTTTCCTTGAAGGAAAGACACTAATATCTATCCTCTTTTTTTTAATACAATTGTCAAAATGTTCTCACATACGTTTCACATATGCGTGAGCCTCCTAATGTCCCTGCGTGATAAGTAAAAGAGGAATCACCGCATTTTACCAATGAACTGAGCTTCAGAGACACTGTGACTTGCTGAGGTCATGTAGCATATATATTTAGGTTATTAAGTCTGAAATGTCTGATTTCCTTAAGTACT
>NW_012148513.1:13391-15275 GCF_000956105.1 Propithecus coquereli
CCAAAGCCAGGAAAGGACACAACAAAAAAGAAAACTACAGACCAATATCCCTTATGAATATAGATGCAAAAATCCTCAGTAAAATACTAGCAAACAAAATTCAGTAGCACATCAAAAAATAATCCACCATGACCAAGGGGGCTTCATCTCAGGGATGTAAGGATGGTTCAACATATGTAAATCAATAAATGTGATTCACCACATAAACAGAGGCAAAAACAAAGACCATATGATTATCTCAACATATGCAGAAAAAGCATTTGAAAAAATTCAGCACCCTTTCATGATATTATAAAAACCCTCAACAAACTAGGCATAGAAGGAAAATATCTCAAAATTGCAAAAACCATGTATGATGAATGCACAGCCGACATCTTACTGAATGGGGGAAGGTTGAAAGCATTTCCACTAAGAACTGTGATAAGACAAGGTTGTCCACTGTCACCACTTCTATTCAATACACTGCTGGAAGTCCTAGCCAGAGCAATCAGGCAAGAGAAAGAAACAAAAGTTATCCAAATCGGGAAACAGGAGGTCAAGCTATTGCTTTTTGCTCATGATATGATCTTATATCTAGAAAACCCCACTGACTCCACTAAGAGACTCCTGGAATTGATAAATAAATTCAGCAAAGTCTCAGGTTATAAAATTGATGTACCCAAGTCAGTAGCATTCCTATACACCAATAACAGTCAAGCTGAGAGTCAAATCAAAGACTCAATAGCATTCACAATAGCTACAAAGAAAATAAAATACCTAGAAATATACATAACAAAGGAGACAAAAGATCTCTACAAAGAGAACTACAAAACTCTGAGGAAAGAAATTGCAGATGACACAAACAAATGGAAAAACATATCATGCTCATGGATTGGTAGAATGAACATTGTTAAAATATCCATACTACCCAAAGTGATTTACAGATTCAACGCAATCCCCATCAAAATTCCAATGTCATAGCTCGCATATCTAGAAAACATAATTCTGTGCTTTATTTTGAACCAGAAAAGAGCGCAAATAGCCAAAGCAATCTTAAGCAAAAAGAACAAATCTGGAGGCATCACACTACCAGACTTCAAACTATACTACAAGGCCATAGTAACCAAAACAACATGGTATTGGAACAAAAATAGAGGCATAGCCCAATGGAACAGAACAAAGAACCCATATATAAAACCATCAACTTACAGCCAACTGATCTTTGGCAAGGCAGACAACAATATACACTGGGGAAAAGAAGCCCTATTCAATAAATGGTGCTGGGAAAATTGGATAGCCACATGCAGAAGAATGAAGCAGGATCCATATTTCTCACCACTCACAAAAATTAATTCTAGATGGATAACAGACTTAAATCTAAGACATGAAACCATAAGAATTCTAGAAGAAAATATAGGAAAAAAAACTCTTCTAGATATCAGCCTAGGCAAAGAATTTATGAATAAGACCCCAATGGTAATTACAACAACAAAAATAAATGAATGGGACTTGATTAAATTAAAAAGCTTCTGCACAACTAAGGAAATAATCAACAGAGCAAATAGACAACCTACAGAATTGGAAAAAATATTTGCAAGCTATATATCCAATAAAAGGCTAATAACCAGAATCTACAACTATCTCAAGCAAATCAGCAAGAAGAAAACAAACAACCCCATTAAAAAGTGAGCAAAAGACATGAACAAAAGCTTTTCAAAAGAAGATAGACAAATGGCCAATAAACATATGAAAAAATGCTCAATGTCAATAATAATCAGGGAAATGCAAATTAAAACCACAATGAGATATCACCTTACCCCAGTTAGAATGTCTTTTATTAAAAAGTCCAAAAACAATAGATGCTGGTGTGTATGCAGAGAGAAAGAAATGCTTTTACACTGTTGG
>NW_012148513.1:17320-17642 GCF_000956105.1 Propithecus coquereli
CCCAGCACAAATTCCAGTCCTGTAAGCTCCATTCATGGTAAGTGCCTTATACAGGTGTACCATTTTTAAAATCATTTATACTGTATTTTTACTGCACTTTTTCTATGTTTAGATATACAAATATTGAGCATTGTGTTACAATTGCCTACAGAATTCAGTGCAGTAACATGTACAGATTTATAGCCTAGGAGCAATAGGCTACATGATATAGCAGGAGGCCATACCATCTAAGTTTGTGTGAGTACACTCCATGATGTTCACATGACAAAATCACCTAATGACATATTTCTGAGAACATATTCCTATTGTTAAGTGACTCGTG
>NW_012148514.1:0-1214 GCF_000956105.1 Propithecus coquereli
GTATGACTGCTAGCTTAAGGTGCTGCTCCCCTCTGGGAAATAAGAAATTTGATAAGCATGTTGACAATGTCTTATACTTATGACACAGAACTACAACCTGATGCTTAAGTTATTCATTCATTCAAACACTTACTGAATTCTTGTGTTTTTTTACAGTGATTGAGAAAGAAGGAAGTTGGTAAAGGAACAGAAGAACTTTCCTATCACCTGACATCACTACTACTACTACCACCACTACTACACACACACACATGCACACACGCACGCGCAGAGGCACATAGTTATTTATGCTATATTTGCCCTATCACTCGGTAAATTGAATGTAGCTTGCTGGGCCAACTACTCTGTGCCATGCAGGTAGCTCTAATTCCCAAGCTATGTACACAAAATTGTGATACAGTAAGTATACAATGGTGTTGAAGAATACAAGCATTAGTGTCAGACTGTCTGGACTGGAATCTCAACAACTTACCAACTATGTAACCTTGAGAAAGTGACTTAAGCTCCCTGTGCTTCAGCTGCCACATCTTTAAAAAGGGAGATAAGAATAGTACCTACTTCATAAGGTTATTGGAGTAGGTTAAGATGACCCATTTAAAGAGCTTAGATGCCTGGTATACAGTAGGCACTCAATAAATATTAGCTAATACCATTTCATTTGTCTTTGGAATCTCCACCTACTCTTTATTGCGTCTTCCAAATCCTTTTGCCCTTCACACATCTGGCACTCAAGTGATTTAACCTTCTAAAAAATCTCCATCAACAAAATTGTCTTTTAAAAGGTTTTCCAATACAATATATTAAGTATATGTACTGTCTCACCTAAGGGCATCTGTACCTTTAAATTTTATCTCTAGTTGTGGAATAAATTGTCTGGTAGTGTATCAATAAATACTTAGATAACTGTATTACTGGACAGGAAGCCCTTGTAGCATTCTTAAAATCACAACACATAGGCAGTTTTCTAATTAGAGATAAGTAAAGCTCCAGGCTGAGCTGTTATTTGAAATTCAGTGGAGTATTTCATACTATAATGTAAGAGATCACTTTACTCTGACATTATCTCTGTGACTCTAACATGGCTAAGGACAGTTCAGTTTTGTAAGATGTGCCTTTCCCTATCCTGCCTTATAGATTTTTTCTCTACTTAATTGCTTTTCCAGAGTAACAAAAAGAGACAAAAGGTGAGAAGCTATGTAAAATGAAACCTACCT
>NW_012148514.1:2888-3228 GCF_000956105.1 Propithecus coquereli
CAGGGATATGGGCAACTTTTACCCCTTAGAATCTCATTGCATTTTGTATATCATTTCATTACAATGGTTCTGATATTGTATTGTCATTGTTGTTTTACATATACGTCTTCCAACTAGACTGTAAGTAACATGAGTATAAGGGCCATGCCTGTTCATCTTTACATTCTCTAATACCTGGTATCATGTCTCACACATATTAGGTATATAACTAATATTTGTTAAATGAATGAACCTTTAGAATTCTTATCATCCACTTTTGGTTGTGTATCAGATGTGTTTATTATAAACATTTGTCAAGAATCAGAAATAAAGCCATATAGCTACATCCAACCAATTTTTG
>NW_012148514.1:6508-6986 GCF_000956105.1 Propithecus coquereli
GGGGTGGGAGGTGGGGAGTCAATTAACTCCCAGTAGGGGATTAGCAGAACATTCCTCCATATCCTAATGCTTGTAGATTTAGTCCAGTGTAGTTAATTAAACATGTATTTTCTACTAGTCAGTTGTCAAGTATGGTGCTATGCAAATAGTGAAAGCGAGAAAACTAGCATATAATTTCTGCCCTTAAGATGCTCATCATCTAGAGAGGAGGCAGACTCATAAAATACTATACAAAGCAGATACTCCATTGTAGGCAAACTACCTCCAAGTATATATTTCCTTTTTCTTTTTTTTTTCCCCCTTAACTATCAATTCCTATACACATTCTCACCAGAAAACAATCTTTATTAAAACCTTTAAGTCAGGTGGTCACATTAAATTTTTGATTCTCATCAAGTAACGAAGAATTTATTGGTAAAATGAAGTTTAGAGATTATCTAGTTCAGCGATGGGAGCACAGGGTAAGACTAAACACCAA
>NW_012148514.1:9088-9481 GCF_000956105.1 Propithecus coquereli
GTGACACTGAACACAGAACTAAAAGCAGGTAAAGGATATGGACATCGGAAGGAAGTATATTCTAGGCAGAGTAATCACCAAGGAAAAAGGCCTTGGAGCAAAAGAATGCTTGAGAGCTTTTCCAAGTAGAGAGTGAAGGAGAAGAGATTAGGGAGGCAGTGGGAGAAGGAGCAGATCATTGTGAAGTGATGGGAAGATATTAGTGGTTTTTGAACAGAAGAGTCACATAATTTGACTTAAAATCACTATGACTGCTGTGTCAAGAATAGTTTCTAGGAAAGCAACAGCAAAAGCAACACGGTCAATTAGAAAGGCATTACAATAATCCAGGTACGAGATGATGGTAGCTATGATTGGGGTAATAGGAGTAGAAGGTATAAAAAGTGATTGGAT
>NW_012148514.1:9531-9922 GCF_000956105.1 Propithecus coquereli
TTCTAGGCAGAGTAATCAGCAAGGAAAAAGGCCTTGGAGCAAAAGAATGCTTGAGAGCTTTTCCAAGTAGAGAGTGAAGGAGATGAGATTAGGGAGGCAGTGGGAGAAGGAGCAGATCATTGTGAAGTGATGGGAAGATATTAGTGGTTTTTGAACAGAAGAGTCACATAATCTGACTTAAAATCACTATGACTGCTGTGTCAAGAGTAGTTTCTAGGAAAGCAACAGCAAAAGCAACACGGTCAATTAGAAAGGCATTACAATAATTCAGGTACGAGATGATGGTAGCTATGATTGGGGTAATAGGAGTAGAAGGTATAAAAAGTGATTGGATATAAAAATTATTTAGTAATAGCCTCCCAACCTCTGTATAAGCCTTCTATTCTCAAAT
>NW_012148514.1:9972-10298 GCF_000956105.1 Propithecus coquereli
GGGGTAATAGGAGTAGAAGGTATAAAAAGTGATTGGATATAAAAATTATTTAGTAATAGCCTCCCAACCTCTGTATAAGCCTTCTATTCTCAAATGGAGCAGGCTAAAGTTCTTTTCTTTTGGAGAAATTGGGGAGACATGGTGGAGAGAGTGAAGTAAGGCAGAGAACTAACAATCAACTTTGAGAAGTGGAGAGGCAAAATGTGTGTCTCCTAATCCCAAATAATCTTCTGGCCCATTCTCTTGGTATAAGACCAAGAAAACAGGCAAAAAGATTACTGGAAGTGCTATTACTGTCCTTGAAAGTCCCAGATAAACAGAGATTC
>NW_012148515.1:0-335 GCF_000956105.1 Propithecus coquereli
CTATGAGGCTCTGTGAGAAGAAGGCTTTAGAGGGGGAAAGAGCAAGAGCCAAGGCCTCAAAGCAGTTCAACTCCTCATGTGTAAGAAACTGAGAAAAGACCTGGTAGCTGAAGCATAGTCATTGAGGGGAGAGCAGTAAGGAACAGATGGAAACCTGAGCATGGCTTCGTCCTGCAGGATCATATACTACGTAGTAAGAAATTTGGATTTTACTCTATATACAATGAGAATTTATTAAATAATTTTAATTAGGAGCACAATGTTACTTTATTCACATTTTTATTTACCTTAGCTCTTAGAATAATTGATTTTTATAGCTGTATTATAATTCTCTC
>NW_012148515.1:2568-2947 GCF_000956105.1 Propithecus coquereli
GAAACGTGGAGTCAAAATGTTCGCTTTAGATCTGCATGCAATTCTTTTGGCTGGCACAGTGAGAAATTAAATTTTTTTCACTCACAAAAATGATTAAGTTTAAAACAATTGAAATTTATGGAATTTAAATTAAAAATAAATGCTTAGTTCCTCAGAGAACAAAATATTTCTCTGCTCCTAGAGTTTTCATTCCTAAATTAAGGCTGTTACCATTAACTGTCTCATTTATTCACTTACAGAAGGGATTCTGTGAGAAACCAAAGATTCACTGTCTTAACAAATACAGGTGGGTACATTATGAATTAGTGCACATTTTTTATTCTAATATAACTCCACTTAAAACATTTCAAAATTCAGTCCATTTTTGGATACCAAAAAA
>NW_012148515.1:2997-3486 GCF_000956105.1 Propithecus coquereli
TTTTTCAAAGATCTTTCTCTTACAAAGCAATCACTTTTTAGAATTTTCCTTCATCTACAATACATGCCCCTTATCACTTTAGAATTTAACATATTATCACCACACAAGGCCCTTTTGTTCATTATGAACTTGTATCCTAGGTATATGAAATATTACCTGTTCATAGAATACGTTATCTCAAATTGACCATAAATGCACACTAAACTTACAATGGATTTTTATAGACTTCTATATTTTCATTTGCAGAAAAAAAATTAGATTTTCTATTTTTGAAAAAAGCAATACCTGTTCAAAATGTTAACTAAGATAGTCAAACTTGTATTCTTTAATGGATTATGTATTTGTGAATAATATTAAATCATTGTAGATTAAGGAGAGTAGCATACATGCATTTTGCACAGAATATAAAAGCTGTTCAAAATATTTGTTAGATGAATGAATGAATGCACCCTAAAGCCAATAATCTACTTCAGCAGGGTTTTTTTTTTT
>NW_012148515.1:3536-3861 GCF_000956105.1 Propithecus coquereli
CCCCTTCTATATGAGACTGGCATTGAAGATGAAGCACTGAAAATCCACTATCTCAAGATATTCTTAAGAGACTTCTGATTTATTTTTTTGAAGTTTAACATTTATCTGAGATTTATAAAATACTGATAATTGAAAAAAACTATGTTAACCAATAAATTACTAGGTAAAAATTTAAGCCAGACTTTGGCTTTCACTAGAACTAGCAATCTTTCACTATGTACAATGGTCTAGATTGAACTCTATAAACATTAGAGGTGGGATTAGAATCAAATTTCCAACTTCTTTTCACTTACCATGCTGCTGCTATGTGTGAATCTTAGTGAAT
>NW_012148515.1:6241-7003 GCF_000956105.1 Propithecus coquereli
CAGTTTTGCTGCATACACCTGAGTACCAATTTATATTTGGGAAGTTTGTCATCACATGAAGCCCACTGAAGGACAAAGACTATCTTCTCTCACCTACACTGAGAACTTTGTACTCTCTCCTGTTCAGTTTCTCTACAGCTGTGGAAAAATTATGGGGCCTTTGATAGACTTTTACTCAGAAGTTAGTGATATAAGAGGAAGAAAGGGTGAGAATCTTTCTCTTTCTTATTTGAGGATAGTAATCCTACCTATTATACAAAGTCATATCCTGGAAGCAGAGGTGGAGACAGAACAAAGTGTAATGTTCTCAGCCTGCTGGCAGGGTCAGCTGTTTCCTCTCCACACTAGTTCTGGGAAGTAGTTTGGATACCTGTTGCTGAGAGCTTGGCCTTGAGCCCTAATTGGCAATTCCTCTTACACATTTTTAAAACAACTCCATATCTATTTAATGTTTTTTTTTCCTATTTTATAAACTAGAGTCAACTTTTGTGGGAAAGAAATGAAGTGGAAATATAGTTACTGCCAAAGGAATTTAATAGGAAATATAGGAAACAGCTTGGAACAGAATAGGTATGTAAAACGCTAATGGAGCAGAAATATAGTAGAAGAAACATGCAAAAACTAATGTAGTGAAAGACTATAGAGGAGTGTATTTTGGGGCTTATGTATATCCTTTTATAAGAGTAGTGCAGTATAAGTGGGAAAAGCAGGGAGTTTGAAAACATATAAGACTTCAAAAATTTGCAGAAAATGGAATTAAAA
>NW_012148515.1:9038-9437 GCF_000956105.1 Propithecus coquereli
GTCTTAATTTTATTCTGCTGGGTGTCTACTTTACAGAAATGTAAAATAATATCTTTACTGGGAAGTTTCCATAAACAACTCTATTTAGACTTCTGTAATGTAAAAATATTACATTCGATACTGACAGAAATTGTACAATCAAACTAACTTAGTTTAAATTCCCATCTGTCACTGGATATAAAATGACTTAAGATTCTATTGTATGGGAAGAGTAAGCTAAGTTTTATTAAGCACCTATGATTTGCATTGTTTTATTTTTCTCTCTGGCGTATCTGTGCATTGCATATTATGACCGTTTTAAAGATGAGAAAACTGAGGTTCTGAGTGAAGCAGCAAGAGGGGTTTGAAATAGATTTGCAAGGTGACTTAGACACTATTATTTAATCTTAATAACAACCC
>NW_012148516.1:0-1194 GCF_000956105.1 Propithecus coquereli
TCTCACGTGTGTGTGTGTATATATATATACACACACACATATATATCTCATTTTGGAAGGTACAGAACGGGGGGGCACTTATACTAAAATTTTACTGTGTAACTAGAAAATTCTAGTTTTTTAACTGTTTTAAAATAGTTCCTGTCTCCTTAGAAGATGATGCAAGCAATAGATACCTTCGTTCTGGGAAAACCACCAAAAGAAATCTTACGTGAGTAGAAAACAGGTATTCACCATTATGGCCCTGAAGGACCTAAGGCATCATTTACCTAAATGGAGCTATCTCAGGTTTACTAATGAATTGTGCTGTTTGGTAAATGAAATTGGATGTATCTTCCAATGGAAAATAAGTGCAAATTTTTTATGCCTCTTTGGGAAGAAATCACAATTTTCTGTTGCTGGATTTAGAACACTTTTCTTATCTTTATAAATTTTGGATTTTTCTTGTAGAGTTTTATATAGCTGCCTTCAAGAAGATGTTTTTAAATGAGAAGCTGAGCTGCAAGGATGTTAGGAAGGTAATGAAGTCCTGTTCTTTATTTCAGCCACGAAGAGACTATGCAAAAGAACAAGACTAGGTGAATACTGAAGTTGTGATGTGATGTATTCTTTAGGTCAGAGGGGAATATCCCAACACTATGAGTGGGAGTTGGGTTTGTTCCGAAGCAAATAGCATCTCCCACCATCAGTAAACCTGGAAAGAGTTCAAATATGGGACAAGAAATCAGGAAATGAAAATTGAGGAGTAGATTCTTAAACTGCCAGGGGGAACAGACTCTTGCTATTGTGCCTGCCTAAGGCCCAGTAAACACAGGTGTTCACATGATGATGATTCCTGGATTGTGGTAAAACAAGATTCAGAATTTCAGTAATTAGGGTAACTAATTTCTAGGCCTTGTCAAGAAATTACCGACTTCTGATTGGCAAACGACATGGACATGCCATCATTTGAACAATCCCAAAGATTAAGAGTTCCATTGACCGCAATGAAAATAGCCAAATCAATATTTTATGCCTTCATGAATACAGAATGATAGTTTTGATTTATATAAAATGACTTCATTTCTGGGGTTCTCGTCTACATACCGTGTTGGTGTTACCAATGCACACCTCTGCCACAAAGTAGAGACCCAGAGATTTTTCAACCAATAATTTGCCACTAGGGGGCAGCAGGAGTGTACTTAATCTGAAGTA
>NW_012148516.1:5504-5956 GCF_000956105.1 Propithecus coquereli
CATTGCACTCTTTGTGTATGAATTATTTTTTTGATGTGCTATTGGATTCGGTTTGCTAAGATTTTGCTGAGGATTTTTGCATCTATATTCATGAGAGATATTGGTCTGTAGTTTTCTTTTTTTGTTGTGTCCTTTCCTGGCTTTGGTATCAAGGTGATTTTGAGTATCACCAAGGTGATTTTGGTATCATAGAGTGAGTTGGGGAGGATACCATCCTTCTCAATGTTGTGGAATAATTTCTGCAGTATAGGTATGAGTTCTTCTTTGTAAGTTTGGTAAAATTCAGGTGTGAACCCATCTGGTCTGGGGCTTTTAAGTTTTATAGTTGCTTGTTACACAGCAATAGATAATTGATAAACTGTCTATCACTTATTATGTCTCCTTCCTGAATTTTTTAATGTCATGCATCAGTACTTGATCAGTACTTGATATGCTTCTCTCTCTCTCTCTCT
>NW_012148516.1:7606-9530 GCF_000956105.1 Propithecus coquereli
TGTTTTCTGTTTGCTTGGCCATAGAACTCTTCATTAAATGAAATCTTCCATGTAATGTCAAAATATAAACCAATAAAAGGAGATCTAGTTTGTGAACTAAAAATTTTCTTTTCCCTTCCCCAGGGCATCTTCAGAGCTACTTCTTCAAAACCCTAAGTCAGCAAGAAACATGGTAGGAAAATACAGATCTCTTTTCAAACTCTAATTTGATAAATGAAGAAATAAGCAACAAAGAGAAGATATGACTTGCTGAAGCAAATACAGTTGATTGGGACAAGAATCAGCTCTGTTCAATACAATTTGCTTTGGTAATAGTTGTTCTGAAGAGAATTCCTTCTAGCAGGATTTGATTTAGGAGAAGACAGATGTAAACCATCACTTTAAAGTAGAGCTAACCAAGCTAATGAGAGAGCTCCTAATTGAGGTTAGTAGGATTTAACCAATTGATACGCAAACTACTTCAACCTGTGCATGTGGTGTGTGCTCTGGCCAGCAATCAGATTGGTGGCTAAATCTGTATCTACTAATTCTGGTAACAGAGATTTAAAAAGTCATTTAGTGTGGGCCAAGGACATAAAAAGGAAAACAAAGAAGTAGAACTAATTTTGAATTTGTCATATCCAGAAATAACCATAGCCATTGTCCAAAGAAATGTGTGCATAATGACTAATCATAGGCTAGAAACGATAGAAGAAATATTCAGCATAAGGTATTTTTTATTAACATTTATGTTTTATTATGGCTTTTAACCATTTTCTTTATAGTTTGTAGAAAATCAAAGGCTCATAAAAATATCCTCTTAACATAATATAGTGATTTTTATTTTTTAAACCTGAATAAAACATATTATATCATAAAAAAATTTTAAACTAAATATAATCGAAACAATGTAAAATTCCCTTCACCTGAATTTCCAATATCTGGTATTTTAAAGACAGTGATTTAGATAGTGACATACAATTATTGGTTAACTGGGGCTAGAAATCATACACACACAGACACTTCTTCTAATTTTCATGAGAACCTAATAAGGTGGATTTACTGTTTTATTCATTTGAATGACATATTATAGCTTAGTCTAGTTAAATAATTTTCCCATCATCACATGGTTAAATAAGTGGCAGAACTGGCTTTGACCTCACGCCTGGCTTCAAATCCCAAGATATTTTACTGAACAAATCTATAGGCTTATACTTGAAAGCAATTAAACTTGAATTTGAAGTTCTCATTGTTTCACTTTTCATATGTGAAAACGAAGGTCTAAAGAGTCCTCCATGATTTGCCTAATACAAGTTAACATTTGAACCAGACCAAGCAGGAGAATCCAGATCATTTCTTTCAAATATGGAAATATGGAAAGTTCTTATCCCATTTCCATAACAGATATGTGTGTGTGTATAGAGAGAGAGATTTACATATGTATAAATGTTTATGTTTGCTCTCCATTTATGCCTTTCCCACTACATGTAAATGTATTAAATTAAGACTTTTGTATAAAAACAAAGTCAAAAAATCTTTCTTTTCCTAATAGGTAGGTGTTCTCAGAGCTGCCATCCGTCTGGCCTGCTAGCCAGCATCTACTCTGATTGGTCCGTGGTGCCCACGTTATACCAATTGTAACATTCTGATTACGTCTGCCTGAGTTCCATGAAGTTAACCACACATGCATGGTTCGCACTGGGGCTTTTTCAGTCTGCCCTATATCTCTCTATTCCACTCTTTCCAAGATCAGCCATATATCTGTCCTAGTTAAAATTCAAAAATGTTTCTTCCCTTTCCTAAAGCAACTACTTTGACATCCGATTCTCCTTATATACTGTTATAAGAGGGGGACCATAACTCCTATTTCAGACAAATCCCTCTGCTTGTCCTTGGGAATCCAAAGAACTCTCCCTCTTCCTTCTGCCTTTCTTTATATTCAACT
>NW_012148516.1:21410-21899 GCF_000956105.1 Propithecus coquereli
GACTTATACCCAGTTGATACTCTAGTTGAGCATCAGAAGATGCAATGTAGAACAAGTTTAAGCACAAATTTGACATCTGCTACTAAAATATAAAACAGCCAGTTGCCACTTGTGTCGCATCTAATTGGTTCAAAATCAGGGGGGGATTGAGTGTTAAATTAGTTTACACAGGTAAGAACCCTCATATCAGAGGAGGGACATTAGTTCAAACCTGACTTTGCTAATTTGATTGTGTCACTATGGTTTAGTGTCTGCATCTGAAAAGTGCAGCTCACGCTAAAGCACTTATTGTGACTTGCTTTGTGAGGAGTAAATGAAGTCAGAGTTGAGAAAACCTTTGGAAGATGTAAACTGCCACGTAAATATAAATTACTATATTTTGATGGCACTACGGGCATTCTCTAACAAACATTTACCATTGTTTATAGCTTCTTGATAAAAGTACAGTGTTGACATCAAATACATTTAAGCTAAAATGTACTATATTTT